>NC_142810.1:31035171-31227845 GCF_049724085.1 Artemia sp. Qi Xiang Cuo | reverse complement strand
ACAGGCAAAAAGAGTGAGAGAGACAAACAAATACATAGATTCAGACCCACAACCGGAGAAAGAGATGCATTGGAATAAGCAAACACCCGCCCAGACACATAGGCAAAGAGAGTGAGAGAGACAAAAAACATACAAATATATAGATTTACAATACGTAGATTCAGACACACAAACCGAGAAAGACATGCATTGGAATAAGAAAACACCCGCCCAGACACAGGCAAAAAGAGTGAGAGAGACAAAAACACATACAAATACGTAGATTCAGACACACAAACCAAGAAAGACATGCATTAGAATAAGAAAACACCCGCCCAGACACAGGCAAAAAGAGTGAGAGAGACAAAAACACATACAAATACGTTATTCAGGCACACAAACCGGGAAAAACATGCATTTGAATAAGCAAACACCCACCCAAACACACAGGCAAAAAGAGTGAGAGAGACAAAACCCATACAAATACGTAGATTCAGACACACAAACTGAGAAATACATGCATTGGAATAAAAAAACACCCACCCAGACACAAAGGCAAAAAGAGTGAGAGAGACAAAAACACATACAAATACGTAGACACAGACACACAAACATGCATTGGAATAAGCAAACACCCGCCCAGACACACAGGCAAAAAGAGTGAGAGAGACAAACAAATAGATAGATTCAGACACACAAACCGAGAAAGATATGCATTGGAATAAGCAAACACCCGCCTAGACACTTAGGCAAAGAGAGTGAGGGAGACAAAAACACATACGAATATATAGATTTACAATACGTAGATTCAGACACACAAACCGAGAAAGTCATGCATTGGAATACTCAAACACCGACCCAGACGCACAGAAAAAAAGAGTGAGAGAGACAAACACATACAAATACGTAGATTCAGACACACAAACAGAGAAAGACATGCATTGGAATAAGCAAACACCCACCCAGACGCACAGACAAAAAGAGTTAGAGAGACAAAACACATACAAATACGTAGATTCAGACACACAAACCGAGATAAACATGCATTGGAATAAGCAAACACCCGCCCAGACACACAGACAAAAAGATTGAGAGAGACAAAAACACATACAAATATTGAGATTCAGACACAAAAACCGAGATAGACATGCATTGGAATAAGCAAACACCCGCCCAGACACACAGGCAAAAAGAGTGAGAGAGACAAAAACACATAGAAATACGTAGGTTCAGATACACAAACCGAGAAAAACATTCATTGGAATAAGCAAACACACGCCCAGACACACAGGCAAAATAGTGAGAGAGACAAAAACACATACAAATACGTAGATTCAGACACACAAACCGAGAGAGACATGCATTGGAATAAGCAAACACCCTCCCAGAAAAACAGGCAAAAAGAGTGAGAGACACAAACAAATAGATAGATTCAGACACACAAACCGAGAAAGACATGCATTGAAATAAGCAAACACCCGCCAAGACACACAGGCAAAAAGAGTGAGAGAGACAAAAACACATACAAATACGTAGATTCGGATACACATACCGAGAAGGACATTCATTGGAATAAGCAAACACCCGCCCAGACACACAGGCAAAAAGAGTGAGAGAGACAAAAACACATATAAATACGTAGATTCAGACACACAAACGGAGAAAGACATGCATTGGAATAAGGAAACTCCCGCCCTGACACACAGGCAAAAAGAGTAAGAGAGATAAATAAATACATAGATTCAGACACACAAACCGAGAAAGACATTCATTGGAATAAGAAAACACCCGCACACACACAGGCAAAAAGAGTGAGAGAGAAAAATACACATACAAATACGTAGATTCAGACACACAAACCTATAAAGACATGCATTAGAATAAGAAAACACCCGCCCAGACACAGGCAAAAAGAGTGAGAGAGACAAAAAAACATACAAATACGTTATTCAGTCACACAAACCGGGAAAAACATGCATTGGAATAAGCAAACACCCACCCAAACACATAGGCAAAAAGAGTGAGAGAGACAAAACACATACAAATACGTAGATTCAGACACACAAACTGAGAAATACATGCATTGGAATAAAAAAACACCCACCCAGACACACAGGCAAAAAGAGTGAGAGAGACAAAAATACATACAAATACGTAGACACAGACACACAAACAGAGAAAGATATGCATTGGAATAAGCAAACACCCGCCCAGAAACATAGGCAAAAAGAGTGAGAGAGACAAACAAATACATAGATTCAGACACACAAACCGAGAAAGACATGCATTGGAATAAGCAAAGACCCGCCCAGACACATAGGCAAAGAGAGTGAGGGAGACAAAAACACATACGAATATATAGATTTACAATACGTAGATTCAGACACACAAACCGAGAAAGTCATGCATTGGAATACGCAAACACCGACCCAGACGCACAGAAAAAAAGAGTGAGAGAGACAAACACATACAAATACGTAGATTCAGACACACAAACAGAGAAAGACATGCATTGGAATAAGCGAACCCCCGCACAGACACACAGACAAAAAGAGTGAGAGAGACAAAACACATACAAATACGTAGATTCAGACACACAAACCGAGATAGACATGCATTGGAATAAGCAAACACCCGCCCAGACACACATACAAAAAGAGTGAGAGAGATAAAAACACATACAAATATTGAGATTCAGACACAAAAACCGAGAAAGACATGCATTGGAATAAGCAAACACCCGCCCAGACACACAGGCAAAAAGAGTGAGAGAGACAAAAACAAATACAAATACGTAGGTTCAGATAAACAAACCGAGAAATACATTCATTGGAATAAGCAAACACACTCCCAGACACACAGGCAAAATAGTGAGAGAGACAAAAACACATACAAATACGTAGATTCAGACACACAAACGGAGAAACACATGCATTGGAATAAACAAACACCCGCCCAGACACACAGGCATATAGAGTGAGAGAGACAAACAAATACATAGATTCAGACCCACAAACCGAGAAAGACTTGCATGGGAATAAGCAAACACCCGCCCAGACACACAGGCAAAAAGAGTGAGAGAGACAAAAACACATACAAATACGTAGATTCGGATACACCGACCGAGAAAGACATTCATTAGAATAAGCAAACACCCGCCCAGACACACAGGCAAAAAGAGTGAGAGAGACAAAAAAACACAATTAAATACGTAGATTCAGACACAAAAACCGAGAAAGACATGCATTGGAATAAGCAAACACCCACCCAGACACACAGGCAAAAAGAGTAAGAGAGATAAACAAATACATAGATTCAGACCCACAAACCGAGAAAGACATGCATTGGAATAAGCAAACACCCACCCAGACACATAGGCAAAGAGAGTGAGAGAGACAAAAACACATACAAATATATACATTTAGACATTTAACCGACAAGGACGGGCACTTTGACATGCAAACACCTGCCCAGACACATAGGCAGAGAGAGTGAGAGAGACAAAAACACATACAAATACATAGATGCCGATATACTAATATACAAAGATAGGCACTGGAGCATGAAAACACTGATCCCAGACACACAGTCCATGACCCGTGCCGCTGCTTGCCACAGTGGCCCTGCCCGCCACAACAGTCCACCCCGCGGCGGAGCATAAATAGTGAGAGAGACATGCGAAGTCGACATAGCTTTATTTCATATTTAACGTTAATTTAGACTAGAATACGTGCACGCACGACTGTGGTGAGCAGCGGCACGGGTCCTGGACTGTGTGTCTGGGATCGGTGTTTCCATTTTCCAGTGCCATATCGGAATATATGTATTTGTATGTGTTTTTGTCTCTCTCACTCTCTTCGCCTATGTGTCTGGGCAGGTGGCTTTTCCTATGTGACTTTTTGCCTGTGTGTCTGGGCAGGTGTTTGCTTATTCCAATGCATGTCTTTCACGGTTTGTGTATCTGAATCTACCTATTTGTGTGTGTTTTTGTCTCTCTCCCTCTTTTTGCTTGTGTGTCTGGGCGGGTGTCTTATTCAAATGCAAGTCTTTCTCGGTTTGTGTGACCGAATCTGCGTGTTTGTATGTGTTTTGTCTCTCTCACTCTTTTTGTCTGTGTGTCTGGGGGGGGGGGGGTGTTTGCTTATTCCAATGCATGTCTTTCTCGGTTTGTGTGTCTGAATCTATGTATTTGTATGTGTTTTGTCTCTCTCACTCTTTTTGTCTGTGTGCCTGGGTGGGTGTTTGCTCATTCCAATGTATGTCTTCTTTAGTTTCTTTGTTGAAGCTACGTATCTGTACGTGTTTTGGTCTCTCTCACTCTTTTTGCCTCTGTGTCTGGGCGGGTGTATGCTTATTCCAATGCATGTCTGTCTTGGTATGTGGGACTGAATCTAGGTATTTCTATGTGTTTTTTGTCACTCTTACACTTTTTGCCTGTGTGTCTGGGCGGATGTTTACTTATTCCAATGCATGTCTTTCTCGGTTTGTGGGTCTGAAACTATGTATTTGTATGGGTTTCTGTCTCTCTCACTCTTCTTGTCTGTGTGCCTGGGCGGATGTTTGCTTATTCCAATGTATGTCTTTCTCGGTTTGTGTGTCTGAATTTACGTATTTGCATGTGTTTTTGTCTCTCTCACTCTTTTTGTCTGTGTGCCTGGGCGGTTGTTTGCTTATTCTAGTGCATGTCTTTCTCGGTTTGTTTGTCTGAATCTACGTATTTCTATGTGTTTTTGTCTCTCTCACTCTTTTTGCTAGTGTGTCAGGGCGGGTATTTACTTATTCCAATGCATGTCTTTCTCGGTTTGTGTGTCTGAATCTACGTATTTGTATGTGCTTTTAACTCTCTCACTCTTTTTGCCTATCTGTCTGGGTAGGTGTTTGATTATTCACACGCCAGACTTTCTCGGTTTGTGTGTCTGAATCTACGTATTTGTATTTTTTTTAGTCTCTCTCACTCTTTTTTGTCTGTGTGCCTGGGCGGGTGTTTGCTTATTCCAATGCATGTCTTTCTCGGTTTGTGTGACTTAATCTACGTTTTTGTATGTGTTTTTTCTCTCTCACTCTTTTTGTCTGTGTGTCTGGGTGGGTTTTTGCTTATTCCAATGCATGTCTTTCTCGGTTTGTTTGTCTGAATCTACGTATTTGTATGTGTTTATGTCTCTCTCACTCTTTTTGCCAGTGTGTCAGGGCGGGTATTTACTTATTCCAATGCATGTCTTTCTCGGTTTTTGTATCTGAATCTACGTACTTGTATGTGTTTTTATCTCTCCAACTCTTTTTGCCTGTGTGTCTGGGCGGGTGTTTGCTTATTCCAATGCATGTCTTTCTCGGTTTGTGTATCTGAATCTACGTATTTGTATGTATTTTTGTATCTCTAACTCTTTTTGCCTGTTTGTCTGGGCGGGTGTTTGCTTATTCCAATGCATGTCTTTCTCGGTTTGTGTGTCTGAATCTACGTATTTTTATGTGTTTTGTCTCTCTCGCTCTTTTTTTTGTCTGCCTGGGCGGTTGTTTGCTTATTCCAATGCATGTCTTTCTCGGTTTGTGTGTCTGAATCTACGTATTTGCATGTGTTTTTGTCTCTCTCACTCTTTTTACCTGTGTGTCTGTTTGGATGTTTTCTTATTCCAATGCATGTCTTTCTCGGTTTTTGTGTCTGAATCTACGAATTTGTATGTGTTTTTGTCTCTCTCACTCTATTTACCTGTGTGTCTGGGCGGGTGTTTTTTTTTATACCAATGTATTGCTGTCTCGGTTTTTGTGGCTGAATCTACGTATTTATATGTGTTTTTGTCTCTCTCACTCTTTTGTGCCTGTGTTTCTGGGCGGGTGTTTGCTTATTCCTATGCATGTCTTTCTAGGTTTGTTGGTCTGAATCTACGTATTTGTATGTTTTTTTTGTCTCTCTCACTCTAATTACCTGTGTGTCTGGGCGGGTGTTTTTTTATTCCAATGCATGTCTTTCTCGGTTTGTGTGTCTGAATCTAAGTATTTATATATGTTTTTGTCTCTCTCCCTCTTTTGTGCCTGTGTGTCTGGGTGGGTGTTTGCTTATTCCAATGCATGTCTTTCTCGGTTTGTGTGTCTGAATTCAAGTATTTGTATGTGTTTTTGTCTCTCTCACTCTTTTTGCCCGTGTGTCTGGGCGGGTGTTTGATTATTCCAATGCATGTCTTTCTCGGTTTGTGTGTCTGAATCTACGGAATTGTAAGTGTTTTTGTCTCTCTAACTCTTTTTGCCTGTGTGTCTGGGCGGGTGTTTGCTTCTTCCAATGCATGTCTTTCTCGGTTTGTGTGTCTGAATCTACGGATTTGTATGTGTTTTGTCTCTCTCACTCTTTTTGTCTGTGTGTCTGGGGGGGTGTTTGCTTATTCCAATGAATGTCTTTCTGGGTTTGTTTGTCTGAATCTACGTATTTGTATGTTGAAATTGTCTCTCTAACTCTTTTTGTGTGTGTGTCTGGGCGGGTGTTTGCTTATTCTAATACATGTCTTTCTCTGTTTTTGTGTCTGAATCTACGTATTTGTATGTGTTTTTGTCTCTCTCACTTTTTTTGCCTGTGTGTCTGGGCGGTTGTTTGCGCATTCCAATGCATGTCTTTCTCGGTTTGTGTGTCTGAATCTACGTATTTGTATGTGTTTTTGTCTCTCTCATTCTTTTTGCCTGTGTTTCTGGGCGGGTGTTTGCTTATTCCAATGCATTTATTTTCGGTTTGTGTGTCTGAATCTACGCATTTGTATGTGTTTGTGTCTCTTTCACACTTTTAGCCTTTGTGTCTAGGCAGGTGTTTGCTTATTCCAATGCATGTCTTTCTCAGTTTGTGTGTCTGAATCTTCCTATTTGTATGTGTTTTAGTCCCTCTCATTCTTTTTGCTCGTGTGTCTGGGCAGGTGTTTGCTTATTCCAATACATGTCTTTCTCGGTTTGTGTGTCTGAATCTACGTATTTGTATTTGTTTTTGTCTCTCTCACTCTTTTTGTCTGTTTATCTGGGCAGGTATTTGCTTATTCCAATGCATGTCTTTCTCGGTTTGTGTGTCTAAATCTACGTATTTGTTTGTGTTTTTGTCTCTCTCACTATTTTTTACTGTGTTTCTGTGCGGGTGTTTGCTTATTGCAATGCATGTCTTTCTTGGTTTGTTTGTCTGAATCTACGTATTTGTATGTTTTTTTGTCTCTCTCACTCTTTTTGCCTGTGTGCCTGGGCGGTTGTTTGCTTATTCCAATGCAAGTCTTTCTCGGTTTGTGTGTCTGAATCTACGTATTTGTATGTGTTTTTTCTCAATCACTCTTTTTTTCTGTGTGTCTGGGAGGGTTTTTGCTTATTCCAATTCATGTCTTTCTCGGTTTGTGCGTCTGAATCTACGTATTTGTATGTGTTTTTTGTCTCTCTCACTCTTTTTACCTGTGTGTCTGGGCGGGTGTTTTTTTATTCCAATGCATGTCTTTCTCGGTTTGTGTGTCTGAATCTACGTATTTGTATGTGTTTTTGTCTCTCTCACTCTTTTTGCCTGTGTGTCTGGGCGGGTGTTTCCTTATTCCAATGAATTACTTTGTCGGTTTGTGTGTATGAATATACGTATTTGTATGTGTTTTAGTCTCTCTAAATCTTTTTGCCTGGGTGTATGGGAGGGTGTTTGATTATTCCAATGTATGTCTTTTTCTGTTTGTGTGTCTGAATCTGCGTATTTGTGTGTGTTTTTGTCTCTCTCACTCTTTTTACCTGTGTGTCTGGGCGGGTGTTTGTCTATTCCAATGCATGTCTTTCTCGGTTTGTGTGTCTGAATCTATGTATTTGTATGTGTTTTCGTCTCTCTCACTCTTTTTGCCTGTGTGTCTGGGCGGGTGTTTGCTTATTCTAATACATGTCTTTCTCAGATTGTGTGTCTGAATCTAAGTATGTGTATGTGTTTTTGTCTCTCTCACTCTTTTTGCCTGTGGGTCTGGGCAGGTGTTTACTTATTCCAATGCATGTCTTTCTCGGTTTGTTTTTCTGAATCTACGTATTTTTATGTGTTGTTGTCTCTCTCACTCTTTTTGCCAGTGTGTCAGGGCGGGTGTTTTCTTATTCCAATTCATGTCTGTCTCGTTTTGTATTTCTGTTTATTTGAATTTGAGTTGTGTTTTTTGTCTCTCTCACTCTTTTTGTCTTTGTTTATGTGCGGGCGTTTACTAGTTCCAACTCTCGTGTTTTTCTGTTTTGGTGTTTTAATATACATCTTTTTATGTGTTTTGTCTCTATAACTGTATTTGACGGTGTGTCTGGGCGGTTGTAGGCTTATTCCAATGCATGTCTTTTCTCGGTTTGTGTGTCTGAATCTACGTATTTTTATGTGTTTTTGTCTCTCTCACTCTTTTTGCCAGTGTGTCAGGGCGGTTATTTACTTATTCCAATGCATGTCTTTCTCGGTTGGTGTGTCTGGATCTACGTATTTGTCTGTGTTTTTGTCTCTCTCACTCTTTTTGCCAGTGTGTCTGGGAGGGTGTTTGCTTATTCCAATGCATGTCTTTCTTGGTTTCTTTGTCTGAATCTAGGTATTTGTATGTGTTTTTTTATCTCTCACTATTTTTGTCTGTGTGTCTGGGTGGTTTTTTGCTTATTCCAATGAATGTCTTTCTCGGTTTGTGTGTCTGAATCTACGTATTTGTATGTGTTTTTGTCTCTCTCACTCTTTTTGCCTGTGTGTCTGGGCGATTGTTTGCTTATTCCAATGCATGTCTTTTTCGGTTTGTGTGTCTAAATGTACGTATTTGTATGTGTTTTTGTCTCTCTCATTCTTTTTGCCTGTGTTTCTGGGCTGGTGTTTGCTTATTCCAATGCATTTTTTTCTGTTTGTGTGTCTGAATCTACGTATTTCTATGTGTTTTTGTCTCTTTCACTCATTTTGTCTGTGTGTCTGGGCTGATGTTTGCTTATTCCATTGCATGTCTTTCTCGGTTTGTGTGTCTGAATCTTAGTATTTGTATGTGTTTTTGTCTCTCTCACTCTTTTTGCCTGTGGGTCTGGGCAGGTGTTTGCTTATTCCAATGCATGTATTTCTTGGTTTGTGTGTCTGAATCTACGTATTTCTATGCGTTTTTGTCTCTGTCACTCTTTTTGCCAGTGTGTCAGGGCGGGTATTTACTTATTCCAATGCATGTCTTTCTCGGTTTTCGTGTCTGAATCTACGTATTTGTATGTTTTTTTTGAGTATCTCTCACTCTTTTTGTATGTGTGTCTGGGCAGTTGTTTGCTTATTCCAATGCATGTCTTTCTCGGTTGGTGTGTCTGAATCTACGTATTTGTATGTGTTTTTGTCTCTCTCACTCTTTTTGCCTGTTTGTATGGGCGGTTGTTTGCGTATTCCAATGCATGTCTTTCTCGGTTTTTGTGTCTCAATCTACGTATTTGTATGTGTTTTTGTCTCTCTCATTCTTTTTGCCTGTGTTTCTGGGCGGGTGTTTGCTTATTCCAATGCATTTGTTTTCGGTTTGTGTGTCTGAATCTACGTATTTGTATGTGTTTTTGTTTCTATCACTCTTTTTGCGTGTGTGTATGGGCTGGTGTTTGTTTATTTCAATGCATGTCTTTCTCTGTTTGTGTGTCTGAATTTAAGTATTTGTATGTGCTGTTGTCTCTCTCACTCTTGTTGACTGTCTCTCTGGGTTGGTGTTTGCTTATTCAAATCCATGTTTTTCTAGGTTTGTGTGTCTGAATCTACGTATGTGTATTTGTTTTTGTCTCTCTCACTCTTTTTGCCAGTGTGTCAGGGCGGGTATTTACTTATTCCAATGCATGTCTGTCTCTGTTTGTGTTTCTGAATCTACGTATTTGTATGAGTTTTTGTCTCTCTCACTCTTTTTGCCTGACTGTCTGGGTGGGTGTTTGCTTATTCCAATGCATGTCTTTCTTGGTTTGTTTGACTGAATCTACGTATTTGTATCTGTTTTTGTCTCTATCACTCTTTTTGCCAGTGTGTCAGGGCGGGTATTTACTTATTCCAATGCATGTCTTTCTTGGTTTGTGTGTCTGAATCTACATATTTGTCTGTGTTTTGTCTCTCTCACTCTTTTTGACTGTTTGTCTGGGCAGGTGTTTGCTTATTCCAATGCATGTCTTTCTAGGTTTGTTTGACTGAATCTAAGTATTTGTATGTTTTTTTTGTCTCTCTCACTCTTTTTGTCTGTGTGCCTGGGCGGTTTTTTGCTTATTCCAATGCATGTCTTTCTCGGTTTGTGTGTCTGAATCTACGCATTTGTTTGTGTTTTTTCTCTCTCAATCGGTTTTCCTGTGTGTCTTGGCGGGTTTTTGCTTATTACAATGCATGTCTTTATCGGTTTGTGTGTCTGAATCTACGTATTTGTATGTGTTTTTGTCTCTCTCACTCTTTTTGCCTGTGTGTCTGGGCGGTTTTTTGCTTATTCCAATGCATGTCTTTCTCGGTTTGTGTGTCTGAATCTACGTATTTGTATGTGTTTTTGTCTCTCTCACTCTTTTTGTCTGTGTGCCTGGGCAGTTGTTTGCTTATTCCAATGCATGTCTTTCTCGGTTTGTGTGTCTGAATCTACGTATTTGTATGTGTTTTTTTCTCTCTAACTCTTTTTGTCTGTGTGGTTGGGTGGGTTTTTGCTTATTCCAATGCATGTCTTTCTCGGTTTGTGTGTCTGAATCTACGTATTCGTATGTGTTTTTGTCTCTCTCACTCTTTTTGCCTGTGTGTCTGGGCGGGTGTTTGCGTATTCCAATGCATGTCTTTCTCGGTTTTTGTGTCTGAATCTACGTATTTGTATGTGTTTTTTTATCTCTCAGTCTTTTTGCCTGTGTTTCTGGGCGGGTGTTTGCTTATTCCAAAGCATTTTTTTTAGTTTTGTGTGTCTGAATCTACGTATTTGTATGTGTTTTTGTCTCTTTCAATTTTTTTGTCTGTGTGTCTGGGCTGGTGTTTGCTTATTCCAATCCATGTTTTTCTCGGTTTGTGTGTCAGAATCTACGTATTTGTATGTGTTTTTGTCTCTCTCACTCTTTTTGCCAGTGTGTCAGGGCGGGTATTTGCTTATTCCACTACAAGTCTGTCTCGGTTTGTGTGTCTGAATCTACGTATTTGTATGTGTTTTTGTATCTCACACTATTTTTTGTGTGTGTGTGTGGGCGGGTGTTTACTTATTCCAGTACATGTCTTTCTCGGTTTGTGTGTCTAAATCTACGTATTTGTATGTGTTTTTGTCTCTCTAACTCTTTTTGCCTGTGTGTCTGGGCGGGTTTTTTCTTATTCCAATGCATGTCTTTCTCGGTTTGTGTGTCTGAATCTACGTATTTTTATGTGTTTTGTCTCTCTCGCTCTTTTTTTTGTCTGCCTGGGCGGTTGTTTGCTTATTCCAATGCATGTCTTTCTCGGTTTGTGTGTCTGAATCTACGTATTTGAATTTGTTTTTGTCTCTCTCACTCTTTTTACCTGTGTGTCTGTTTGGATGTTTTCTTATTCCAATGCATGTCTTTCTCGGTTTTTGTGTCTGAATCTACGAATTTGTATGTGTTTTTGTCTCTCTCACTCTATTTACCTGTGTGTCTTGGCGGGTGTTTTTTTTTATTCCAATGCATGTCTTTCTCGGTTTGTGTGTCTGAATCTACGTATTTGTATATGTTTTTGTCTCTCTCACTCTTTTGTGCCTGTGTTTCTGGGCGGGTGTTTGCTTATTCCTATGCATGTCTTTCTTGGTTTGTTGGTCTGAATCTACGTATTTGTATGTTTTTTTTGTCTCTCTCACTCTATTTACCTGTGTGTCTGGGCGGGTGTTTTTTTATTCCAATGCATGTCTTTCTCGGTTTGTGTGTCTGAATCTAAGTATTTATATATGTTTTTGTCTCTCTCACTCTTTTGTGCCTGTGTGTCTGGGTGGGTGTTTGCCTATTCCAATGCATGTCTTTCTCGGTTTGTGTGTCTGAATTCAAGTATTTGTATGTGTTTTTGTCTCTCTCACTCTTTTTGCCCGTGTGTCTGGGCGGGTGTTTGCTTATTCCAATGCATGTCTTTCTCGGTTTGTGTGTCTGAATCTACGGATTTGTATGTGTTTTTGTCTCTCTCACTCTTTTTGTCAGTGTGTCTGTGCTCGTGTTTGCTTCTTCAAATGAAGGACTTTATCGGTTTTTTTGACTGAATCTAGGTATATTTATGTGTTTTTGTCTCTCTCATTATTTTTGCCTGTGTGTCAGGGAGGGTGTTTGCTTTTTCAAATGCATATCTTTCTGGGTTTGTTTGTCTGAATCTACGTATTTGTATGTTGAAATTGTCTCTCTAACTCTTTTTGTGTGTGTGTCTGGGCGGGTGTTTGCTTATTCTAATACATGTCTTTCTCTGTTTTTGTGTCTGAATCTACGTATTTGTATGTGTTTTTGTCTCTCTCACTCTTTTTGCCTGTGTGTCTGGGCAGTTGTTTGCGCATTCCAATGCATGTCTTTCTCGGTTTGTGTGTCTGAATCTACGTATTTGTATGTGTTTTTGTCTCTCTCATTCTTTTTGCCTGTGTTTCTGGGCGGGTGTTTGCTTATTCCAATGCATTTTTTTCGGTTTGTGTGCCTGAATCTACGTATTTGTATGTGTTTTTGTCTCTCTCACTCTTTTAGCCTGTGTGTCTGGGCAGGTGTTTGCTTATTGTAATGCTTGTCTTTCATGGTTTGTGTGTTTCAATCTAAACATTTGTGTGTGCTATTATCTCACTCCATCTATTTGACCGTGTCTCGTTGTAGGTGTTTTCTTATTCCCATAAATGTCTTACTAGGGTTGTGTGTATGAATCTACGTAGTTGTATGTGTTTTTGTTTCTCTCACTCTTTTTGTCTGTGTGTCAGGGCAGGTGTTTGCTTATTCCAATGCATGTCTTTCTTGGTTTGTGTGTCTAAATCTACGTATTTGTATGTGTTTTTGTCTCTCTCACTCTTTTTGCCTGTGTGTCTGGGCGGGTGTGTGCTTATTCCAATGCATGTCTTTCTTGGTTTGTTTGTCTGAATCTACGTACTTTTATGTTTTTTTATCTCTCTCACTCTTTTTGGCCTGTGTGTCTGGGCGGTTGTTTGCTTATTCCAATTCATTTCTTTCTCGGTTTGTGAGTCTGAATCTACGTATTTGTATGTGTTTTTTCTCAATCACTCTTTTTTTCTGTGTGTCTGGGAGGGTTTTTGCTTATTCCAATGCATGTCTTTCTCGGTTTGTGTGTCTGAATCCACGTAAATGTATTTCTTTTTTGTATCTCTCACTCTCTTTACATGTGTGTCTTGGCGGGTGTTTTTTTATTCCAATGAATGTCTTTCTTGTTTTGTGTGTCTGAATCAACGTATTTGTATGTGTTATTGTCTCTCTCACTCTTTTTGCCTGTGTGTCTGGGCGGGCGTTTGATTATTCCAATACATGTCTTTCTCGGTTTGTGTATCTGAATCTACGTATTTGTATGTGTTTTTGTCTCTCTCACTCTTTTTTCCTGTGTGTCTGGGCGGGTGTTTGCTTATTCCAATGAATGTCTTGGTCGGTTTGTGTGTCTGAATCTTCGTATTTGTGTGTGTTTTTGTCTCTCTCACTCTTTTTACCTGTGTGTCTGGGCGGGTGTTTCTCTATTCCAATGCATGTCTTTCTCGGTTTGTGTGTCTGAATCTACGTATTTGTATGTGTTTTCGTCTCTCTCACTCTTTTTGCCTGGGTGTCTGGGCGGGTGTTTGCTTATTCTAATACATGTCTTTCTCAGTTTGTGTGTCTGAATCTAAGTATTTGTATGTGTTTTTGTCTCTCTAACTCTTTTTGCCTGTGTGTCTGGGCAGGTGTTTACTTATTCCAATCCATGTCTTTCTCGGTTTGTGTTTCTGAATCTACGTATTTTTATGTGTTCTTGTCTCTCTCACTCTTTTTGCCAGTGTGTCAGGGCGGGTATTTAATTATTCCAATGCATGTCTTTCTCGGTTTGTGTGTCTGAATCTACGTATTTGTATGTGTTTTTGTCTCTTTCACTCTTTTTGTCTGTGTGTCTGGGCTGGTGTTTGCTTATTCCAATGCATGTCTTCCTCGGTTTGTGTGTCTGAATCTACGTATTTGTATGTGTTTTTGTCTTTCTCACTCTTTTTGCCTGTGGGTCTGGGCAGGTGTTTGCTTATTCCAATCCATGTCTTTTCTCGGTTTGTGTGTCTGAATCTACGTATTTTTATGTGTTTTTGTCTCTCTCACTCTTTTTGCCAGTGTGTCAGGGCGGTTATTTACTTATTCCAATGCATGTCTTTCTCGGTTGGTGTGTCTGGATCTACGTATTTGTCTGTGTTTTTGTCTCTCTCACTCTTTTTGCCAGTGTGTCTGGGCGGGTGTTTGCTTATTCCAATGCATGTCTTTCTTGGTTTGTTTGTCTGAATCTAGGTATTTGTATGTGTTTTTATCTCTCTCACTATTTTTGTCTGTGTGTCTGGGCGGTTTTTTGCTTATTCCAATGCATGTCTTTCTCGGTTTGTGTGTTTGAATCTACGTATTTTTATGTGTTTTTGTCTCTCTCACTCTTTTTGCCTGTGTGTCTGGGCGATTGTTTGCTTATTCCAATGCATGTCTTTTTCGGTTTGTGTGTCTAAATGTACGTATTTGTATGTGTTTTTGTCTCTCTCATTCTTTTTGCCTGTGTTTCTGGGCGGGTGTTTGCTTATTCCAATGCATTTTTTTCTGTTTGTGTGTCTGAATCTACGTATTTCTATGTGTTTTTGTCTCTTTCACTCATTTTGTCTGTGTGTCTGGGCTGATGTTTGCTTATTCCATTGCATGTCTTTCTCGGTTTGTGTGTCTGAATCTTAGTATTTGTATGTGTTTTTGTCTCTCTCACTCTTTTTGCCTGTGGGTCTGGGCAGGTGTTTGCTTATTCCAATGCATGTATTTCTTGGTTTGTGTGTCTGAATCTACGTATTTCTATGCGTTTTTGTCTCTGTCACTCTTTTTGCCAGTGTGTCAGGGCGGGTATTTACTTATTCCCATGCATGTCTTTCTCGGTTTTTGTGTCTGAATCTACGTATTTGTATGTTTTTTTTGTCTCTCTCACTCTTTTTGTCTGTGTGCCTGGGCAGTTGTTTGCTTATTCCAATGCATGTCTTTCTCGGTTTGTGTGTCTGAATCTACGTATTTGTATGTGTTTTTGTCTCTCTCACTCTTTTTGCCTGTCTGTCTGGGCGGTTGTTTGCGTATTCCAATGCATGTCTTTCTCGGTTTTTGTGTCTGAATCTACGTATTTGTATGTGTTTTTGTAACTCTCATTCTTTTTGACTGTGTTTCTTGGCGGGTGTTTGCTTATTCCAATGCATTTTTTTTCGTTTTGTGTGTCTGAATCTACGTATTTGTATGTGTTTTTGTCTCTCTCACTCTTTTTGTCTGTGTGTCTGGTCGGGTGTTTGCTTAGACCAATGCATCTCTTAGTCGGTTTGTGTGTCTGCATTTTCATATGTTTATGTGTTTTGTCTCCCTCACTGTTTTTTTGCCTGTTTGTCTGTACGGGTCTATGTTTATTCAGAACCATGTATTTTTTTGTATGTGCGAAGAAATCTCAATATTTGTATGTGTTTTTTTCTCTCTCACTATTTTTGCCTGTGTGTCTGGGCGGGTATTTGCTTATTCCAACGCATGTCTTTCTCGGTTTGTGTGTCTGAATCTACATGTTTGTGTGCGTTTGTGTCTCTGTCACTCTTTTTGCCTGAGTGTCTGGGCGGGTGTTTGCTTATTCCAATGCATGTCTTTCTTGGTGTGTTTGTCTGAATCAACGTATTTGTATGTGTTTTTATCTCTGTCACTCTTTTTGCCAGTTTGTCAGGGCGGGTATTTACTTATTCCAATGCATGTCTTTCTCGATTTGTGTGTCTGAATCTACATATTTGTATGTGTTTTGACTCTCTCACTCTTTTTTACTGTGTGTCTGGGCAGGTGTTTGCTTATTCCAGTTCATGTCTTTCTTGTTTTGTGTGACTGAATCTAAGTATTTGTATGTTTTTTTTTTGTCTCTCTCACTCTTTTTATCTGTGTGCCTGGGCGGTTTTTTTCTTATTCCAATGCAAGTCTTTCTCGGTGTGTGTTTCTTAATCTACGTATTTGTATGTGTTTTTTCTCTCACACTCGTTTTGCCTGTGTGTCTTGGGGGGTTTTTGCTTATTCCAATGCATGTCTTTATCGGTTTGTGTGTCTGAATCTACGTATTTGTATGTGTTTTTGTCTCTCTCACTCTTTTTGACTGTGTTTCTGGGAGGTTGTTTGCTTATTACAATGCATGTCTTTCTCGGTTTTTGTGTCTGAATCTACGTATTTGTATGTTTTTTTGTCTCTCTCACTCTTTTTGCCTGTGTGTCTGGGCGGTTGTTTGCTTATTCCAATGCATGTCTTTCTCGGTTTGTGTGTCTGAATCTACGTATTTGTATGTGTTTTATTCTCTCTAACTCTTTTTGTCTGTGTGGTTGGGTGGGTTTTTGCTTATTCCAATGCATTTCTTTCTCGGTTTGTGTGTCTGAATCTACATATTCGTATGTGTTTTTGTCTCTCTCATTCTTTTTGCCTGTTTGTCTGGGCGGGTGTTTGCTTATTCCAATGCATGTCTTTCTCAGTTTTTGTGTCTGAATCTACGTATTTGTATGTGTTTTTTTGTCTCTCATTCTTTTTGCCTGTGTTTCTGGGCGGGTGTTTGCTTATTCCAAAGCATTTTTTTTAGTTTTGTGTTTCTGAATCTACGTATTTGTATGTGTTTTTTTCTCTTTCACTTTTTTTGTCTGTGTGTCTGGGCTGGTGTTTGCTTATTCCAATCCATGTTTTTCTCGGTTTGTGTGTCAGAATCTACGTATTTGTATGTGTTTTTGTCTCTCTCACTCTTTTTGCCAGTGTGTCAGGGCGGGTGTTTATTTATTCCAATGCATGCCTTTCTCGGTTTGTGTGTCTGAATCTACGTATTTGTATGTGTTTTCGTCTCTCTCACTCTTTGTGCCTGAGTGTCTGGGGGGGTGGTTGCTGATTCCAATGCATGTCTTTCTCGGTTTGTTTTTCTGAATCTACGTATTTGTATATGTTTTTATCTCACTCACTGTGTTAGGCTTTATCTCTGGGCTGGTGTTTGCTTATTCCAAGGTATGTCCCCTTCGGTTTGTGTGTCGGGATCTGCATATTTTTATGTGTTTTTGTCTCTCTCAGTAGTACTACCTTTGTTTTGTGGTAGATTCTTGTTCATTTCATTGCATGAATTTATCGGTTTGTATTTCTGAAACTAAATATTTGTGTGTGTTTTTTTCTCTCTCACTCTTTTTGTCTGTGTTTCTGGGCGGATGTTTGCTTATTCCAATGCATGTCTTTCTTGGTTTGTTTGTCTGAATCTACGTATTTATATGTTTTTTTGTCTCTCTCACTCTTTTTTTCTCTGTCTGTCTTGGCGGGTGTTTGCTTATTCTAATACATGTCTTTCTCTGTTTGTGTGTCTGAATCTACGTATTTGTATGTGTTTTTGTCTCTCTCACTCTTTTTGCCAGTGTGTCTGGGCGGTTGTTTGCTTATTCCAATGCATGTTTTTCTCGGTTTGTGTGTCTGAATCTACGTATTTTAATGTGTTTTTATCTATCTCACTCTTTTTTTCTGTGTGTCTGGGCGGGTGTTTGCGTATTACAATTCATTTCTGTCTCTGTTTGCGTGATTGAATCTACGTATTTGCATGTTTTTTTGTCTCTAACACTCTTTTTGTCAGTGTGTCTGGGCGGGTGTTTGCTTATTTCAACGCTTGTCTGTTTCGGTTTTTATGACCGAATTTACGTATTTGTATGTGTTTTTGTCTCTCTCACTCTTTTTGTCTGTGTGTCTGGGCGGGTGTTTGCTTATTCCAATTCATGTCTTTCTGGGTTTGTTTGTCTGAATCTACGTATTTATATGTTTTTTTGTCTCTCTCACTCTTTTTGTCTGTGTGTCTTGGCGGGTGTTTGCTTATTCCAATACATGTCTTTCTCGGTTTGTGTTTCTGAATCTTCGTTTTTGCATGTGTTTTTGTAAATCTCACTCTTTTGATTGCGTGTCTGGGTGGTGGTTTGCTTATTCCAATTCAAGTCTTTCTAGGTATGTGTTTATGAATCTAAGTATTTGTATGTGTTTTGTCTCTCTCACTGCTTTTGCCTGTGTGTCTGTGCGGGTGTATGCTTATTCCAATCCATGTCTTTCTCGGTTTGTGTGTCTGAATCTACGTATTTGTATGTGTTTTTGTCTCTCTCACTCTTTTTGACAGTGTGTCTGGGCGGGTATTTACTTATTCCAATACATGTCTTTCTCGGTTTGTGTGTCTGAATATACGTATTTGTATGTGTTTTTGTCTCTCTCACTCTTTTTGCCTGTGTGTCTGGGCTGGTGTTTGCTAATTCCAATGCATGTCTTTCTCGGTTTATGTGTTTGAATCTACGTATTTTTATGTGTTTTTGTCTCTCTCACTCTTTTTGTCTGTGTTTCTGGGCGGATGTTTGCTTATTCCAATACATGTCTTTCTAGGTTTGTTTGTCTGAATCTACGTATTTATATGTTTTTTTGTCTCTCTCACTCTTTTTGTCTGTGTGTCTTGGCGGGTGTTTGCTTATTCTAATACATGTCTTTCTCTGTTTGTGTTTCTGAATATACGTATTTTTATGTGTTTTGTCTCTCTCACTCTTTTTGCCTGTGTGTGTGGGCGGGTGTTTGCTTATTCCAATGCATGTCTTTTTCAGTTTGTTTGACTGAATCGGGGAAATTGTATTTTTTTTTGTCTGTCTAATTCTTTTTGCCTGTATGTCTGGGTTGGGTCTTCGTATTCCAATGCATGTCTTTCTCGGTTTGTGTGTCTGAATCTACGTATTCGTATAGGTTTTTGTCTCTCTCATTCTTTTTGCCTGTGTGTCTGGACGGGTGTTTGCTTATTCCAAATGCATGTCTTTCTCGGTTTTTGTGTCTGAATCTACGTATTTTTATGTGTTTTTGTCTCCCTCACTCTTTTTGCCCGTGTTTCTGGGTGGTTTTTTGCTTGTTCCAGTGCATATCTTTCCCGGTTTGTGTGTCTGAATTTACTTATTTGTATGTGTTTTTGTCTCTCTCACTCTTTTTGCCTTTGTGTCTGGGTGGGTGTTTGCTTATTCCAATGCATGTCTTTCTCGGTTTATGCGTCTGAATCTAGGTATTTATATGTGTTTTTTTCTCTCTCACTCTTTTTGTCTGTGTTTCTGGGAGGGTGTTTGCTTATTCCAATGCATGTCTTTCTTGGTTTGTTTGTCTGAATCTACGTATTTATATGTTTTTTTGTCTCTCTCACTCTTTTTGTCTGTGTGTCTTGGCGGGTGTTTGCTTATTCTAATACATGTCTTTCTCTGTTTGTGTGTCTGAATCTACGTATTTGTATGTGTTTTTGTCTCTCTCACTCGTTTTGCCTGTGTGTTTGGGCGGTTGTTTGCGTATTCCAATGCATGTCTTTCTCGGTGTGTTTGTCTGAATCTACGTATTTTTATGTGTTTTTGTCTCTCTCAGTCTTTTTGCCTGTGTGTCTGGGCTGTTGTTTGCGTATTCCAATGCATGTCTTTCTCGGTTTTTGTGTCTGAATCTACATATTCGTATGTGTTTTTGTCTCTCTCATTCTTTTTGCCTGTGTGTCTTGGCGGGTGTTTGCTTATTCCAATGCATGTCTTTCTCGGTTTGTGTGCCTGAATCTACGTATTTGTATGTGTTTTTGTATCTTTCACTCTTTTTGTCTTTGGGTCTGGGCTGGTGTTTTCTTATTAAAATGAATGTCTTTCTCGGTTTGTGTGTCTGGATGGGTTTTTGCTTATTCCAATGCATGTCTTTCTCAGTTTGTGTGTCTGAATCTACGTATTTGTATGCGTTTTTGTCTCTCTCACTCTTTTTGCCTGTGTGTCTGGGCGGTTGTTTGCGTATTCCAATGCATGTTTTTCTCGGTTTTTGTGTCTGAATCTACGTATTTGTATGTGTTTTTGTCACTCTCATTCTTTTTGACTGTGTGTCTTGGCGGGTGTTTGCTTATTCCAATGCATTTTTTCTCGGTTTGTGTGTCTGAATCTACATATTTGTTTGTGTTTTTGTCTCTCTCACTCTTTTTTCCTGTGTGTCTGGGCGGGTTTTTGCTTGTTCCAATGCATGTCTGTTTTGGTTTGATTTTCGGAATCTACGTATTTCTATTTGTTGATGTCTCTCTCACTCTTATTGCTTGTGTGTCAGGGCGGGTCTTTGCTTATTTCAAAGAAGGTCTTTTTTGATGTGTGTGCATGAATATAATTATAGT
Source organism: Artemia sp. Qi Xiang Cuo (assembly GCF_049724085.1). Classification (NCBI taxonomy): domain Eukaryota; kingdom Metazoa; phylum Arthropoda; class Branchiopoda; order Anostraca; family Artemiidae; genus Artemia; species Artemia sp. Qi Xiang Cuo. The sequence continues at coordinate 31,207,615 of NC_142810.1, read as the reverse complement.
TCTGGTTTTTTTAATCTCTCACTCTTTTTACCTGTGTGTCTGGGCGGGTGTTTGCTTATTCTAATGCATGTCTTTCTCGGTTTGTTTGTCTGAATCTACGTATTTGTATGTGTTTTTGTCTCTCTCACTATTTTTGCCAGTGTGTCAGGGCGGGTATTTACTTATTCCAATGCATGTCTTTCTCGGTTTGTGTGTCTTAATCTACGTATTTGTATGTGTTTTTTTCTCTCTCACTCTTTTCCATGTGTTTCTGGGCGGGTGTTTGCTTATTCCAATGCATGTCTCTCTTGGTTTGTTTGTCTGAATCTACGTATTTGTATGTTGTTTTTTTTCTCTCTCACTCTTTTTGTCTATGTGCCTTGGCGGTTGTTTGCTTATTCCAGTGCATGTCTTTCTCGGTTTGTGTGTCTGAATCTACGTATTTGTATGTGTTTTTTCTCTCTCACTCTTTTTGTCTGTGTGTCTGGGTGGGTTTTTGCTTATTCCAATGCATGTCTTTCTCGGTTTGTTTGTCTGAATCTACGTAATTGTATTTGTTTTTTGTCTCTCTCACTCTTTTTACCTGTGTGTCTGGGCGGGTGTTTACATATTCCAATGCATGTGTTTCTCAGTTTTTGTGTCTGAATCTATGCATTTTTTTGTGTATTTGTCTCTCCCAGTATTTCTGCCTGACTGTCTGGGTGGGTGTTTGCTTATACCAATGCATGTCGTTTTCGGTTTGTGTGTACGGAACTACGTATTTGTATGTGTTTTTGTCTCTCTAACTCTTTTTGCCTGAGTGTCTGGGTGGGTGTTTGCTTATTCCAATGCATGTCTTTCTCGGTTTTTGTGTCTGAATCTACATATTTTTATGTGTTTTGTCTCTCTCACTCTTTTGGCCTGTGTGTCTGGGCGGGTATTTGCTTATTCCAATGCATGTCTGTCTAGATATTTGTTTCTGAATCTACATATTTATATGTGTTTTGTATCTCTAACTCTTTTTTCTGGTGTGTTTGGTGGGGTGTTTGATTATTCCCATGCATGTCTTTCTTGGTTTTTGTGTCTGTATCTTAGTATTTGTATGTTTTTTTTGTCTATCTCACAATGTTTTCCCGTGTGTCTGGGTGGGGTTTTGCTTATTCCAATGCATATCTTTCTTGGTTTGTTTGTCTGAATCTACGTATTTGTATGTGTTTTTTTCTCTCTCACTCTATTTACCTGTGTGTCTGGGCAGGTGTTTGCTTGTTCCAATGCATGTCTTTCTTGGTTTGTTTGTCTGAATCTACGTATTTGTATGGTTTTTTTTTGTCTCTCTCACTCTTTTGGCTTGTGTGTCTGGGCGGTTGTTTGCTTATTCCAATGCATGTCTTTCTCGGTTTGTGCGTCTGAATCTAGGTATTTATTTGTGTTTTTTTCTCTCTCACTCTTTTTGTCTGTGTGTCTGGGTGGGTTTTTGCTTATTCCAATGCATGTCTTTCTCGGTTTGTGTGTCTGAATCTACGTATTTGTATGTGTTTTTGTCCCTCTAATTCTTTTTGCCTGTGTGTCTGGGCGGGTGTTTGCTTATTCCAATGAATGTCTTTCTCGGTTTGTGTGTCTAAATCTACATATTTGTATGTGTTTTTGTCTCTCTCACTCTTTTTACCATTGTGTCTAGGCGGGTGTTTCCTTATTCCAAATGCACGTCTTTCTGGATTTGTTTGTCTGAATCTACGTATTTGTATATTTTTTTTTGTCTCTCTCACTCTTTTTGTCCTTGTGTCTGGGTGGGTTTTTGCTTATTCCAATGCATATCTTTCTTGGTTTGTTTGTCTGAATCTACGTTTTTGTATTTTTTTTTTGTCTCTCTCACTCTTTTTGCCTGTGTTTCTGGGCGGGTGTTTCCTTATTCCAATGCATGTCTTTCTTGGTTTGTGCGTCTGAATCTAGGTATTTATATGTGTTTTTTTCTCTCTCACTCTTTTTGTCTGTGTGTCTGGGGGGGTTTTTGCTTATTCCAATGCATGTCTTTCTCGGTTTGTGTGTCTGAATCGACGTATTTGCATGTGTTTTTGTCTCTCTCACTCTTTTTACCTGTGTGTCTGTTTAGGTGTTTACTTATTCCAATGCATGTCTTTCTCGGTTTGTGTGTCTGAATCTACGTATTTGTGTTTGTTCTTGTCTCTCTCACTCTATTTACCTGTGTGGCTGGGCGGGTGTTTTTTTATTCCAATGCATGTCTCTCTTGGTTTGTGTGTCTGAATCTATGTATTTGAATGTGTTTTTGTCCCTCTAACTCTTTTTGCCTGTGTGTCTGGGCGGGTGTTTGCTTATTCCAATGCATGTCTTTCTTGATTTGTTGGTCTGAATCTACGTATTTGTATGTTTTTTTGTCTTTCACACTCTTTTTGCCTGTGTGTCTTGGCGGGTGTTTGCCTATTCCACTGCATGTCTGTCTAGGTTTGTGTGTCTGAATCTACGTATCTGTATGTCTTTTTGACTCTCTCACTCTTTTTACCTGTGTGTCTGGGCGGGTTTTTTTCTATTCCAATGCATGTCTTTCTCGGTTTTTGTGTCTGAATCTACGTATTTGTATGTTTTTTTGTCTCTCTCACTCTTTTTGACTGTGTGTCTGGGCTGGTGTTTGCTTCTTCCATTGCATGTCTTCCTAGGTTTTTGTTGCTGAATCTATTCATTTTTCTAGGCTTATGTCTCTCTCACTCTTTTTGCCTCGGTTCCAGGGTAGTTTTATGCCTCTTCCAAATCAATGGATTACCCGGTTGTTGTTGTGGAATGCACGTCTTTTTATGAGTTTTTTTCTCTCTAACTCATTTTGCTTATATGTGTGTGTTGATGTTTGCTTATTAAAGTGCATGTCTTTCTTGGTTTGTGTGTCTGAATCTACTTATTGGTATGTGTTTTTTTTCTCTCTCTCTCTTTGTGTCTGTGTGTCTGGGCGGCTGTTTGCTTATTCCAATGCATGTCTTTCTCGGTTTATGTGTTTGAATATACGTATTTGTATGTGTTTTTGTCGCTCTCACTCTTTTTGCCTGTGTGTCTGGCCGGTTGTTTGCTTATTCCAATGCATGTCTTTCTCGGTTTGTGTGTCTGAATATACGTATTTGCATGTGTTTTTGTCTATCTCATTCTTTTTGCCTGTGTGTCTGGGTGGGTGTTTGCTTATTCCAATGCATGTCTTTCTCGGTTTATGCGTTTGAATCTAGGTATTTTTATGTGTATTTGTCTCTCTCAATCTTTTTGTCTGTGTTTCTGGGCGGATGTTTGCTTATTCCAATACATGTCTTTCTTGGTTTGTTTGTCTGAATCTACGTATTTATGTGTTTTTTTGTCTCTCTCACTCTTTTTGTCTGTGTGTCTTGGCGGGTGTTTGCTTATTCTAATACATGTCTTTCTCGGTTTGTCTGTCTGAATCTACGTATTTGTATGTGGTTTTATCGCTCTAACTCTTTTTGCCTGTGTGTCTGGCCGGATATTTGCTTATTCCAATGCATGTCTTTCTCGGTTTGTGTGTATAAATCTACGTATTTGTATGTGTTTTGTCTCTCTCACTCTTTTTACCTGTGTGTCTGGGTGGGTGTTTGCGTATTCCAATGCATTTCTTTCTCGGTTTGTGTGTCTGAATCTACGTATTCGTATGTGTTTTTGTCACTCTCATTCTTTTTGCCTGTGTTTCTGGGCGGGTGTTTGCTTATTCCAATGCATTTTTTTTGGGTTTGTGTGTCTGAATCTGCGTGTTTGTATGTGTTTTTGTCTCTTTCACTCTTTGTGTCTGTGTGTCTGGGCGGGTTTGTGATTATTCCAATGCATGTTTTTTTAGATTTGTATGTCCGAATCTACGTATTTGTATGGGTTTTGTCTCTCTCACTCTTTCTGCCTGTTTGTCTGGGCGGGAGTTTGCTTATTTCAATGCATGTCTTTCTCGGTTTGTGTGTCTGAATCTACGTATTTGTATGTGTTTTTGTCTCTCTCACTCTTTGTGCCGGTGTGTCTGGGCGGGTTTTTGCTTATTCCAATGCATGTCTTTCTCGGTTTGTGTGTCTGAATCTACGTATTTGTATGTGTTTTTGTCTCTCTCACTCTTTTTGCCTGTGTGTCTGGGCGGGTGTTTGCTTATTAAAATGCATGTCTTTCTTGGTTTGTTTGTCTGAACCTACGTATTTGTATGTGTTTTTGTCTCTCTCACTCTTTTTGCCAGTTTGTCAGGGCGGGTATTTACTTATTCCAATGCATGTCTTTCTCGATTTGTGTGTCTGAATCCACGTATTTGTATGTGTTTTGACTCTCTCACTCTTTTTGCCTGTGTGTCTGGGTGGGTGTTTGTTTATCCTATTCCCATGTCTTTCTTGGTTTTTTTTTCTGAATCTACTTATTTTTATGTTTTTTTTTTGTCTCTCTCACTCTTTTTGTCTGTGTGCCTGGGCGGTTGTTTTCTTATTCCAATGCATGTCTTTCTCGGTGTGTGTAACTGAATCTACGCATTTTCATGTGTTTATGACTCTCTAACTCCTTTTGGGTATGTGTATGGGCGGTTGTTTGTTTATTCCAAATTAAGTCCCATCTTGGTTTTTGTGTATGAATCTACGCATTTGAATGTGTTTTTGTGTCTCTCACTCTTTTTGTCTTTGTGTCTGGGTAGTTTTTCGCTTATTCCAATGCATGTCTTTCTTGGGTTTTTGTGTCTGAATCTACTTATTTGTATGTGTTTTTGTCTCTCTCATTCTTTTTGCCTGTGTGTCTGGGTGGGTCTTTGTTTATTCCAATGAATTTTTTTTCGGTTTGTGTGTCTGAATCTACATAATTGTATGTGTTTTTGTCTCTTTCACTCTTTTTGCCTGTGTGTCTGGGCTGGTGTTTGCTTATTCCAATGCATGTCTTTCTCGGTTTGTGTGTCTGAATATACGCATTTCTATGTGTTTTTGTCTCTCTCACTCTTTTTGCCTGTGGGTCTGGGCAGGTGTTTGCTTATTCCAATCCATGTCTTTCTCGGTTTGTGTGTCTGAATCTACGTATTTTTATGTGTTTTTGTCTCTCTCACTCTTTTTGCTTGTGTGTCTGGGTGGGTGTTTGCTTATTCCAATGCATGGCTTTCTCTATTTTTGTGTCAATATACGTATTTGTATGTGTTTTTTACTCTCTCACACTTTCTACATGTGTGTTTGGGTGGGTGTTTGATAATTGCAGTGCATGTCTTTTTCGGTTTGTGTGTTTGAATATACGTATTTGTATGTTTTTTTGTCTCTCTCACTCTTTTTGCCAGTCTGTCAGGGCGGGTATTTACTTATTCCAATGCATGTCTTTCTCGGTTTGTGTGTCTGAATCTACGTATTTGTATGTGTTTTTGTCTCTCTCACTCTTTTCCATGTGTTTCTGGGCGGGTGTTTGCTTATTCCAATGCATGTCTCTCTTGGTTTGTTTGTCTGAATCTACGTATTTGTATGTTTTTTTTTGTCTCTCTCACTCTTTTTGTCTGTGTGCCTGGGAGGTTTTTTGCTTATTCCAATGCAAGTCTTTCACTGTTTGTGTGTATCAATCGATTTATTTGTATGTGTTTTGTCTCTCTCACTCTTTTTGTCTGTGTGTCTGGGTGGGTGTTTTATTATTCCAATGCATGTCTTTCTCGGTTTGTTTGTCTGAATCTACGTAATTGTATTTGTTTTTTGTCTCTCTCACTCTTTTTACCTGTGTGTCTGGGCGGGTGTTTTTTTATTCCAATGCATGTCTTTCTCGGTTTGCTTTATTTTATCTACGTATTTTGTTGTTTTTTTGTCTCTCTCACTCTTTTGGGCCGAGTATCAGAAAAGGGACTTTTTTATTCCAGTACACGCCTTTCCCGCTTATTGTGTTTGACTCTACGCATTTGTATGTATTTTTATATCTCAATCTTTTTGCCTGAGTGTATGGGTGGGTGTTTGATTATTCCAATGCATGTCTTTCTCGGTTTGTGTTTCTGAATTTACGTATTTTTATGTGCTTTTGTCTCTCTAACTCTTTTTGCCTGTGTGTCTGGGGCGGGTGTTTGCTAATTCCAATGTATGTCTTTCTCGGTTTGTGTGTCTGAATTTAAGTACTTGTATGTTTTTTTGTATCTCTCACTCTTTTTGCCTGTTTGTCTGGGCGGGTGTTTGCTTATTTCAATGCATTTCTTTCTCGGTTTGTGTTTCTGAATCTATGTACTTGTATGTGTTTTTTGTCACTGTCACTCTTTTTGTCTGTGTGTATGGGTGGGTTTTTGCTTATTCCAATGCATGTCTTTCTTGGTATGTGTGTCTGAATCTACGTATTTGTATGTTTTTTTGTCTCTCTCACTGTCTTTGCCTGTGTGTCTGGTCGGGTGTTTGCTTATTCCAATGCATGTCTTTCTTGGTTTGTTTGTCTGAATCTACGTATTTGTATGTGTTTTTGTCTATCTAACTCTGTTTGCCTGAGTGTATGGGTGGGTGTTTGCTTATTCCAATGCATGTCTTTCTCGGTTTTTGTGTCTGAATCTACATATTTTTATGTGTTTTTGTCTCTCTCACTCTTTTTGCCTGTGTGTCAGGGCGGGTATTTGCTTATTCCAATGCATGTCTTTCTAGGTTTGTGTGACTGAATCGACATATTTGTATGTGCTTTTGTCTCTCTCATTCTTTTTTGCTGTGTGTCTGGGCGGGTATTTGCTTATTCCAATGCATGTCTTTCTCGGTTTGTATGACTGAATATACGTATTTGTATGTTTTTTTTTTCTATCTAACTCTTTTTGTCTGTGTGTATGGGTGGGGTTTTGCTTATTCCAATGCATGTCTTTCTTGGTTTGTTTGTCTGAATCTACGTATTTTTATGTTTTTTTGTCTCTCTCACTCTTTTTACCTGTGTGTCTGGGCAGGTGTTTGCTTGTTCCAATGCATGTCTTTCTTGGTTTGTTTGTCTTAATCTACGTATTTGTATGGTTTTTTTTTGTCTCTCTCACTCTTTTTGCCTGTGTGTCTGGGCGGTTGTTTGCTTATTCCAATGCATGTCTTTCTCGGTTTGTGTGTCTGAATCTACGTATTTATTTGTGTTTTTTTCTCTCTCACTCTTTTTGTCTGTGTGTCTGGGTGGGTGTTTGTTTATTCCAATGCATGTCTTTCACGGTTTTTGTGTCTGAATCTACGTATTTGTATGTGTTTTTGTCTCTCTCACTCTTTTTGCCTGTGTGTCTGTTTGGGTGTTTGCTTATTCCAATGCATGCCTTTCTCGGTTTGTGTGTCTGAATCTACGTATTCGTATGTGTTTTTGTCTCTCTAACTCTTTTTTCCATTGTCTCTGGGCGGGTGTTTGCTTATTCCAATGCATGTCTCTCTCAGTTTGTGAGTCTGAATATACGTATTTTTATGTTTTTTTGTCTCTCTAACTCTTTTTGCCTGTGTGTCTTGGCGGGTGTTTGCTTATTCCAATGCATGTCTTTCTTGGTTTGTTTGTCTGAATCTACGTATTTGTATATTTTTTTTTGTCTCTCTCACTCTTTTTGTCCTTGTGTCTGGGTGGGTTTTTGCTTATTCCAATGCATATCTTTCTTGGTTTGTTTGTCTGAATCTACGTATTTGTATGTTTTTTTTGTCTCTATCAATCTTTTTGCCTGTGTGTCTGGGCGGGTGTTTCCTTATTCCAATGAATGTCTTTCTTGGTTTGTGCGTCTGAATCTAGGTATTTATATGTGTTTTTTTCTCTCTCACTCTTTTTGTCTGTGTGTCTGGGGGGGTTTTTGCTTATTCCAATGCATGTCTTTCTCGGTTTGTGTGTCTGAATCTCCGTATTTGCATGTGTTTTTGTCTCTCTCACTCTTTTTGCCTGTGTGTCTGTTTGGGTGTTTACTTATTCCAATGCATGTCTTTCTCGGTTTGTGTGTCTGAATCTACGTATTTGTATGTGTTTTTGACTCTCTCACTCTATTTACCTGTGTGGCTGGGCGGGTGTTTTTTTATTCCAATGCATGTCTCTCTTGGTTTGTGTGTCTGAATCTACGTATTTGAATGTGTTTTTGTCCCTCTAACTCTTTTTGCCTGTGTGTCTGGGCGGGTGTTTGCTTATTCCAATGCATGTCTTTCTTGATTTGTTGGTCTGAATCTACGTATTTGTATTTGTTTTTGTGTCTCACACTTTTTTTTGCGGGATTGGCTGAGCAGGTGTTTGCCTATTCAAATGCATTTGTGCCTGGGTGTGTATGACTGAATCTGGGTATTTGAATGTGTTTTTGACTCTCTCAATCTTCTTGCATCTGTTTATGAGCGGGTGTTTTTATATTCCAATGCATGTCTGTCTCGGTATTCGTAACTTAATACATGCGATTGTATGTGTTTTTGTCAATATCACTCTTTTTGCCTGTGTGTCTTGGTGTGGGTTTGCTTATTCCAATGAATGTCGATCACGTTTCTAGTGATTGAATCGACGCTTATGGTTGTGTTTTTCTCTCTCTGACTCTTTTTGACTGGGGGTCGGGGCGGGTTTTTTCTTGTTACAATGCATGTCTTTCTCGGTTTGTGTGTCTGAATCTACATATTTGTATGTGTTTTTGTCTCTCTTACTCTTTTTGTCTTTGTTTCTGGGCGGGTGTTTGATTATTCCAATGCATGTCTTTCTTGGTTTGTTTGTCTGAATCTACTTATTGGTATGTTTTTTTTTCTCTCTCTCTCTTTGTGTCTGTGTGTCTGGGCGGCTGTTTGCTTATTCCAATGCATGTCTTTCTCGGTTTTTGTGTCTGAATCTACGTATTTGTATGTGTTTTTGTCTCTCTCACTCTTTTTGCCTGTGTGTCTGGCCGGTTGTTTGCGTATTCCAATGCATGTCTTTCTCGGTATGTGCGTCTTATTCTATGTATTTTTATCTGATTTTGTCTCTCTCAGTCTTTTTGCGTGTGTGTCTGGGCGGGTATTTGCTTATTCTAATGAAAGTCTTTCTTCTTTTGTTTGTCTAAATCTACGTATGTCTTTGTTATTTTTTCTCTTTCACTCTTTTTGATTATGTCTCTGGGCGTGTGTTTGCTTATTCCAATGACTGTCTTTCTCGGTTTGTGTGTCTGAATCTACGTATTTGTATGTGTTTTTGTCTCTCTCACTCTTTTTGCCTGTGGGTCTGGGCAGGTGTTGGCTTATTCCAATCCATGTCTTTCTTGGTTACTGTGTCTGAATCTACGTATTTGTATGTGTTTCTGTCTCTCTCTCTTTTTGCCTGTGTGTCTGAGCGGGTGTTTGCTTATTCCAATTAGATATGAATTTTCATGTCATTCTAAGAGATGTAAAAAAAGTTGAAAAAATAACATGTTAAAAAAATAAAAAAAACAATAAGAAAAAGTATAAAAAAAATGGGGAAAGGGGGTCCAAAAATTTTTTGGGGGCCTTCGAGGTTGGGGTAGGGGACCTTAAAACACTTTAAATGCTACTTGTGCATTATATAGAACACTGTCAAGAACCACGTTCTGATAACTTTTTTCTTACACATTTATAACTCTTAATGGAGCCTCTATAATGAAAATTGGAACTTTTGTATTATAGCAACCACAACCTAGAAATTCTAACTTTTTTCCTACCCAACTCTTACATCTCAATGAAAAAAATCCAAAATGATTTGTGAAGCATCAGGAGAATGTAACAGTGACAAGGTAAACCACGACAAAACATTACTGAAATATGCCAATTCTTACATTTCAAAAAAAAAATCTAAAATGAATTTGAAAAATCAAGAGAATGCAACAGTGACAAGTTAAACCACTAAAAAACACTACTGAAATATTCCAACTCTTACATTGCAACGAAAAAAATTCAAAATGAACTTTGAAACATCAAGAGAATGTAACAGTGACAATTCCAGCTCTTACATTTCAACAAAAAAAAAAATCCAAAATGAACTTTGAAACATCAAGAGAATGTAACAGTGAGATGGTAAACCACGACAAAACACTACTTAAATATTCCAACTCTTACATTTCAAAAAAAAATCCAAAATGAATTCTAAACATCAAGAGTATGTAACATTGACAAGGTAAACAACGATAAAAACACTACTGAAATGAACTTTAAAGCATCAAGAGTATGTAACAGTGACAAGGTAAACCACAAGAAAACTGTACTGAATTATGCTAACTCTTACATTTAAACAAATGAAATCCAAAATGAACTTTGAAAAATCAAAAGAATGTAACAGCGACATGGTAAACCACGAAAAAAACTACTGAAATATTCCAAATCTTGTATTTCAACGAAAAAAAATCCAAAATGAACTTTGAAACATCAAGAGAATATAACAGGGACAAGATAAACAATAATAAAACACTACTAAAATATTTCAACTCTTACATTTAAACAAAAAAAAAAATCTAAAATGAACTTTTTAGCATCAAGAGAATGTAACAGTGACAAGGTAAACCACAAGAAAATTGTATTGAAATATACCAACTCTTACATTTCAACGAATGAAATCCAAAATGAACTTTGAAACATCTAGAGAATTTAACAGTGGCAAGGTAAATCACGACAAAACACTACTGAAATAATCCAATTCTTACATTCCAACGAATGAAATCAAAAACGAACTCTGAAACATCACGAGAATGTAATGGTGAGAAGGTAAACCACGAGAAAAAACTATTGAAATATTCCAACTCTTACATTTCAACGAAAGAAATCCAAAATGAACTTTAAAAATCAAAAGAATGTAACAGTGACAAGGTAAACAACGACAAAACACTACTGAAATATTCCAACTCTTACATTTCAACGAAAGAAATCCAAATGAAATTTAAAAATCAAGAGAATGTAACAGTGACAAGGTAAACCACGACAAAACACTACTGAAATATTCCAACTCTTACATTTCAAAGAAAAAAAAAAACCAAAATTAACTTTGAAACATTAAGAGAATGTAGCAGTGTCATGGTAAACCACGACAAAACCCTACTGAAATATTCCAACTCTTACATTAAAAAAAAAAATCCAAAATGAATTTGAAACATCAAGAGAATGTAAAAGTGACAAGGTAAACCACGATAAAACGCTACTGAAATAATCCAGCTCTTAAATTTCAAAAAAAAATCCAAAATGAACTTTGAAGCATCAAGAGAATGTAACAGTGACAAGGTAAACCAGAAGAAAACTGTACGGAAATATGCCAACTCTTACATTTCAACGAAAGAAATACAAAATGAACTTTGAAAAATGAAAAGAATGTAACAGTGACATGGTAAATCACGATAAAACACAACTGAAATAATCCAACTCTTGCATTTCAACAAAAAAAAATACAAAATGAACTTTTTAGCATCAAGAGAATGTAACACTGACAAGGTAAACCACAAGAAAATTGTATTGAAGTATGCCAACTCTTACATTTCAACAAATGAAATTCAAAATTAACTTTGAAAAATCAAAAGAATGTAACAGTGACAAGGTAAACCACGACAAAACACTACTGAAATATTCCAACTCTTACATTTCAAAGAATGAAATCCAAAATGAACTTTGAAACATCAAGAGAATGTAATAGTGAGAAGGTAAACCACGACAAAACACTACTGAAATATTCCAACTCTTACATTTGAACGAATGAAATCCAAAATGAAATTTAAAAATGAAAAGAATGTAATAGTGAGAAGGTAAACTATGACAAAACACTACTGAAATATTCCAACTCTTACATTTCAACGAAGGAAATCCAGAATGAACTTTGAAAAATGAAAAGAATGTAACAGTGACAAGGTAAACCACGCCAAAACACTACTTAAATATTCCAACTCCTACATTGCAACGAAAAAAAATCCAATACGAACTTTGAAACATCAAGAGAATGTAACAGTGCCATGGCCAACCACGACAAACCACTACTGAAATATTCCAACTCTTACATTTAAAAAAAAAATCCAAAATAAACTTTGAAGCATCAAGAGAATTTAACAGTGACAAGGTAAACCAGAAGAAAACTGTACGGAAATATGCCAACTCTTACATTTCAACGAATGAAATCCAAAATGAACTTTGAAACATCAAGAGAATGTAACAGTGACAAGGTAAACCACGATAAAACACTACAGAAATATTCCAACTCTTGCAATTCAACAAAAAAAAATACAAAATGAACTTTTTAGCATCAAGAGAATGTAACAGTGACAAGGTAAACCACAAGAAAATTGTATTGAAATATGCCAACTCTTACATTTCAACGAATGAAATCCAAAATTAACTTTGAAAAATCAAAAGAATGTAACAGTGACAAGGTAAACCACGACAAAACACTACTGAAATATTCCAACTCTTACATTTCAAAGAATGAAATCCAAAATGAACTTTGAAACATCAAGAGATTGTAATGGTGAGAAGCTAAACCACGACAAAACACTACTGAATTATTCCAACTCTTACACTTGAACGAAAGAAATCCAAAATGAACTTTAAAAATGAAAAGAATGTAACAGTGACAAGGTAAACCACGACAAAAAACTACTGAAATATTCCAACTCTTACATTTCAACGAAAGAAATCCAAAATGAACTTTAAAAATCAAAAGAATGTAACAGTAACAAGGTAAACCACGACAAAACATTACTGAAATATTCCAACTCTTACATTTCAACGAAAAAAATCCAAAATGAACTTTGAAGCATCAAGAGAATGTAACAGTGACAAGGTAAACCACGAGAAAACACTATTGAAATATTCCAACTCTTACAGTTCAACGAAAAAAATCAAAATGAACTTTGAAACATCTTCAGAATGTAACAGTGACAAGGTAAACCATTTGAAACAGTTATAAGGTAAACCACAACAAAACACTACTGAAATATTCCAATTTGAACGAAAAAATCCAAATTGAACTTTGAAACATCAAGAGAATGTAACAGTGACAAATCCAACTCTTAAATTTCAACGAAAAAAATGGAATCCAAAATGAATTTGAAACATCAAGAGAATGTAAGTGTGACAAGGTAAAATATGACGAACACTACTGAAATAATCCAACTCTTACATTTCAATAAGAAGAAATCTAAAGTGAACTTAGAAACTAAAGTGAACTATTTCTTTGAAACATCACTTTGAAACATCAAGAAAATGCAACAATGACAAGGTAAATCACGACAAAACACTACTAAAATAATCCAACTCTTACATTTAAAAAAAAAAATCCAAAATAAACTTTGAAGCTTCAAGAGAATGTAACAGTGACAAAGTAAACCAGAAGAAAACTGTACGGAAATATGCCAACTCTTACATTTTAACGAATGAAATCCAAAATGAACTTTGAAACATCAAGAGAATGTAAAAGTGACAAGGTAAACCACGTTAAAACACTACAGAAATATTCCAACTCTTGCATTTCAACAACAAAAAATACAAAATGAACTTTGAAGCATCAAGAGAATGTAACAGTGAAAAGGTAAACCAGAAGAAAACAGTACTGAAATATGCCAACTCTTATATTTCAACGAATGAAGTCCAAAAAGATCTTTGAAACATCAAGAGAATGTAACAGGGACAAGTTAAGCCACGACAAAACACTACTGGAACAATTCAACTCTTAAATTTCAACGAAAAAAATCCAAAATGAACTTTAAAACATGAAGATAATGTAACAGTGAGAAGGTAAACCACGACAAAAAACTACTGAAACATTCTAACTCTTACATTTCAACGAAAGAAATCCAAAACGAACTTTGAAAATCAAAATAATGTAAAAGTGACAAGGTAAACCACTACGAACCACTACTGAAATATTCGAACTCTTGCATTTCAACGAAAAAAATCCAAAATGAACTTTGAAGCATCAAGAGAATGTAACAGTGACAAGGTAAACCATGAGAAAACCTATTGAAATATTCCAACTCTTACAGTTCAACGAAAAAAATCAAAATGAACTTTGAAACATCTTCAGAATGTAACAGTGACAATGTAAACCATTTAAAACAGTGATAAGGTAAACCACAACAAAACACTACTGAAATATTCCAATTTGAACGAAAAAAATCCGAATTGAACTTTGAAACATCATGAGAATGTAACAGTGAAAAATCCAACTCTTACATTTCAACGAAAAAACTGAAATCCAAAATGAATTTGAAACATCAAGAGAATGTAAGAGTGACAAGTTAAACTATGACGAACACTACTGAAATATTCCAGCCCTTAAATTGCAACTAAAAAAAAATCTTTCAGTAGTGTTTTGTAAAGGTAAACCACAACAAAACACTACTGAAATATTCCAATTTGAACGAAAAAAAAAAAAAACCAAAATCAACTTTGAAACATCAAGAGAATTTAACAGTGACAAATCCAACTCTTAAATTTCAACGAAAAAACTGAAATCCAAAATGAATTTGAAACATCAAGAGAATGTAAGAGTGACAAGGTAAACTATGACGAATACTACTGAAATATTCCAGCCCTTACATTGCATTTCAATGAAAGTCTTACATTTCAATGAAAAAAAATCCAAAATGAACTTTGAAGCATCAAGAGAATGTAACAGTGATAAGGTAAACCTCAACAAACACTACTGAAATATTCCAACTCTTACATTTCCATGAAAAAAATCCTAAATGAACTTTGAAACATCAAGAGGATCTAACAGTGACAAGGTAAACCATGACAAAACAATATTGAAATATTCCAACTCTTATATTTCAACGAAAAAAAAAATCTAAAATGAACTTTGAAACATTAAGAGAATATAACAGTGACAAGGTAAACCACGACAAAACACTACAGAAATATTCCAACTCTTACATCTGAATGAAAAAAACAAAAATGAATTTTGAAGAATCAGGAGAATGTAACAGTGACAAGGTAAACTACGACAAAACATTACTGAAATATGTCAATTCTTACATTTCAAAAATAAAAACACTATAGACATTCAGTGTCTATTCTGTCTTTGTACAGGAAACTTCGAAAGGTTAGATTCTCGTTTTTTTTTTCTTCTCTTTTTTGTTTTTGTTTAGCACTGAGGACGACTTGGCGGAGGTCCGTGTCGAAATATTTGCTTATATTTTATCTTCTTCATGGTTCGCTGGCTGACAAAATCCTCGTTTTTTCACCCTTTTTGATTTTATTTTTCATTTTGTTACTTTCTCTCTTCTCTGAGTTTCGTTTGTCATGTATAACCAGTGTGGTCTAAGAATATATTAACAGTGACAATTCCAACTCTTACATTTCAACGAAAAAAAAAATCCAAAATGAACTTTGAAACATCTAGAGAATGTAAAAGCGATATGGTAAACCACGACAAAGCACTACTGAGATATTCCAACTCTTACATTTCAAAAAAAAATCCAAAATGAATTTGAAACATCAAGAGAATGTAACATTGACAAGGTAAACCACGATAAAACACTACTGAAATGAACTTTAAAGCATCAAGAGTATGTAACAGTGACAAGGTAAACCACAAGAAAACTGTACTGAATTATGCCAACTCTTACATTTAAACAAATGAAATCCAAAATAAACTTTGAAACATCAAGAGAATGTAACAGTGACAAGGTAAACAACGACGAAACAATACTGAAATATTCCAACTCTTACATTTCAAAAAATAAAATCTAAAATGAACATTGAAACATCAAGAGAAGTAACAGTGACAAGGTAAACCACGATAAAACACTACAGAAATATTCCAACTCTTGCATTGCGACAAAAAAAAACTCCAAAGTGAACTTATTAACATCCAGAGAATGTAACAGTGACAAGGTAAACCACAAGAAAATTGTATTGAAATATGCCAACTCTTACATTTCAACGAATGAAATCCAAAATTAACTTTGAAAAATCAAAAGAATGTAACAGTGACAAGGTAAACCACGACAAAACACTACTGAAATATTCCAACTCTTACATTTCAACGAATTAAATCCAAAATGAACTTTGAAACATCAAAAGAATGTAATGGTGAGAAGTTAAAACACGACAAAACACTACTAAATTATTCCAACTCTTACATTTCAACGAAAGAAATCCAAAATGAACTTTAAAAATGAAAAAAATGTAACAGTGACAAGGTAAACCACGACAAAACACTACTGATATATTCCAACTCTTACATTTCAACGAAAGAAATCCAAAATTAACTTTAAAAATCAAAAGAATGTAACAGTGACAAGGTAAACCGCGACAAAACACTACTGAAATATTCCAACTCTTACATTGCAACGAAAAAAAAATCCAATATGAACTTTGAAACATCAAGAGAATGTTGCAGTGTTATGATCAACCACGACAAAACACTACTGAAATATTCCAACTCTTACATTTCAAAAAAAATCCAAAATGAATTTGAAACATCAAGAGAATGTAAAAGTGACAAGGTAAACCAGAAGAAAACTGTACGGAAATATGCAAACTCTTACATTTCAACGAATGAAATCCAAAAAGAACTTTGAAACATCAAGAGAATGTAACAGTGACAAGGTAAACCACGATAAAACACTACAGAAACATTCCAACTCTTGCATTTCAACAAAAAATAATCCAAAATGAACTTTTTAGCATCAAGAGAATGTAACAGTGACAAGGTAAACCACAAGAAAATTGTATTGAAGTATGCCAACTCTTACATTTCAACGAATGAAATCCAAAATTAACTTTGACAAATCAAAAGAATGTAACAGTGACAAGGTAAACCACGACAAAACACTACTGAAATATTCCAACTCTTACATTTCAAAGAATGAAATCCAAAATGAACTTTTAAACATCAAGAGAATGTAATGGTGAGAAGGTAAACCACGACAAAACACTACTGAATTATTCCAACTCTTACATTTGAACGAAATAAATACAAAATTAACTTTAAAAATGAAAAGAATGAAACAGTGACAAGGTAAACCACGACAAAACACTACTGAAATATTCCAACTCTTACATTTCAACGAAAGAAATCAAAAATTAACTTTAAAAATCAAAAGAATGTAACAGTGACAAGGTAAACCACGACAAAACACTACTGAAATATTCCAACTCTTACATTGCAACGAAAAAAAAATCCAATATGAACTTTGAAACATCAAGAGAATGTAACAGTGTCATGGCCAACCACGACAAACCACTACTGAAATATTCCAACTCTTACATTTAAAAAAAAAATCCAAAATAAACTTTGAAGCATCAAGAGAATTTAACAGTGACAAGGTAAACCAGAAGAAAACTGTACGGAAATATGCCAACTCTTACATTTCAACGAATGAAATCCAAAAAGAACTTTGAAACATCAAGAGAATGTAACAGTGACAAGGTAAACCACGACAAAACACTACTGAAATATTCCAACTCTTACATTTCAAAAAAAAAATCTAAAATGAATTTGAAAAATCAAGAGAATGCAACAGTGACAAGTTAAACCACTAAAAAACACTACTGAAATATTCCACCTCTTACATTGCAACGAAAAAAAATTCAAAATGAACTTTTAAACATCAAAAGAATGTAACAGTGACAATTCTAGCACTTGAACTTCAGCGAAAAAAAAATCCAAACTTAACTTTGGAGCATCAAGAGAATTTAACAGTGACAAGTTAAATCATGACAAAACACAGCTTAAATATTCAAAATCTTACATTTCAAAAAAAAATCCAAAATAAATTTGAAACATCAAGAGAATTTAACCTTGACAAGGTAAACCACGACAAAACACTACTGAAATGAACTTTAAAGCATCAAGAGTATGTAACAGTGACAAGGTAAACCACAAGAAAACTGTACTGAATTATGCCAACTCTTACATTTAAACAAATGAAATCCAAAATGAACTTTGAAAAATCAAAAAAATGTAACAGTGACAATGGTAAACCACGACAAAAAACTACTGAAATATTCCAACTCTTACATTTCAACAAAAAAAAATCCAAAATTAACTTTGAAACATCAAGAGAATGTAACAGTGACAAGGTAAACCACGATAAAACACTACAGAAATATTCCAACTCTTGCATTTCGACAAAAAAAAAATCCAAAATTAACTTATTAGCATCAAGAGAATGTAACAGTGACAAGGTAAACCACAAGAAAATTGTATTGAAATATGCCAACTCTTACATTTCAACGAATGAAATCCAAAATTAACTTTGAAAAATCAAAAGAATGTAACAGTGACAAGGTAAATCGCGACAAAACACTAATGAAATATTCCAATTTGAACGAAAAAAAAAAATCCAAAATCAACTTTGAAAAATCAAGGGAATGTAACTGTGACAAATCCAACTATTAAATTTCAACGAAAAAAATGGAATCCAAGATGAATTTGAAACATCAAGAGAATGTAAGTGTGACAAAGTAAAATATGACGAACACTACTGAAATAATCCAGCCCTTACATTGCATTTCAATGAAAGTCTTACATTTCAATGAAAAAAAATCCAAAATGAACTTTGAAGCATCAAGAGAATGTAACAGTGATAAGGTAAACCTCAACAAACACTACTGAAATATTCCAACTCTTACATTTCAACGAAAAAAATCCTAAATGAACTTTGAAACATCAAGAGGATCTAACAGTGACAAGGTAAACCATGACAAAACAATATTGAAATATTCCAACTCTTAAATTTCAAGTAAAAAAAAAATCTAAAATGAACTTTGAAACATTAAGAGAATCTAACAGTGACAAGGTAAACCACGACAAAACACTACAAAAATATTCAAACTCTTACATCTGAATGAAAAAAACAAAAATGAATTTTGAAGAATCAGGAGAATGTAACAGTGACAAGGTAAACTACGACAAAACATTACTGAAATATGTCAATTCTTACATTTAAAAAAAAAAACACTATAGACATTCAGTGTCTATTCTGTCTTTGTACAGGAAACTTCGAAAGGTTAGATTCTTGTTTTTTTTTTCTTCTCTTTTTTGTTTCTGTTTAGGACTGAGGACGACTTGGCGGAGGTCCTTGTCGAAATATTTGCTTATATTTTGTCTTCTTCATGGTTCGCTGGCTGTTAAAATCCTCGTTTTTTCACCCTTTTTCATTTTATTTTTCATTTTGTTATTTTCTCTCTTCTCTGAGTTTCGTTTGTCATGTATAGCCAGTGTGGTCTAAGAATATATTAACAGTGACAATTCCAACTCTTACATTTCAACGAAAAAAAAATCCAAAATGAACTTTGAAACATCAAGAGAATGTAAAAGAGAGATGGTAAACCACGACAAAACACTACTGAGATATTCCAACTCTTACATTTCAAAAAAAAATCCAAAATGAATTTGAAACATCAAGAGAATGTAACATTGACAAGGTAAACCACGATAAAACACTACTGAAATGAACTTTAAAGCATCAAGATTATGTAACAGTGACAAGGTAAACCACAAGAAAACTGTACTGAATTATGCCAACTCTTATATTTAAACAAATGAAATCCAAAATGAACTTTGAAAAATCAAAAAAATGTAACTGTGATAAGGTAAACCATGACAAAACACTACTGAAATAATCCAACTCTTACATTTCAACAAAAAAAAAATCAAAAATGAACTTTGAAACATCAAGAAAATGTAAGAGTGACAAGGTAAACCACTACAAAACACTACTGAAATATTCCAACTCTTGCATTGCGACAAAAAAAAACTCCAAAGTGAACTTATTAACATCCAGAGAATGTAACAGTGACAAGGTAAACCACAAGAAAATTGTATTGAAATATGCCAACTCTTACATTTCAACGAATGAAATCCAAAATTAACTTTGAAAAATCAAAAGAATGTTACAGTGACAAGGTAAACCACGACGAAACACTACTGAAATATTCCAACTCTTACATTTCAACGAATTAAATCCAAAATGAACTTTGAAACATCAAAAGAATGTAATGGTGAGAAGTTAAACCACGACAAAACACTACTGAATTATTCCAACTCTTACATTTCAACGAAAGAAATCCAAAATGAACTTTAAAAATGAAAAAAATATAACAGTGAGAAGGTAAACCACGACAAAACAGTACTGATATATTCCAACTCTTTACATTTTAACGAAGGAAATCCAAAATGGACTTTGAAAAATCAAAAGAATGTAACAGTGACAAGGTAAACCGCGACAAAACACTACTGAAATAATCCAACTCTTACATTGCAACGAAAAAAAAAATCCAATATGAACTTTGAAACATCAAGAGAATGTTGCAGTGTTATGATCAACCACGACAAAACACTACTGAAATATTCCAACTCTTACATTTCAAAAAAAATCCAAAATGAATTTGAAACATCAAGAGAATGTAAAAGTGACAAGGTAAACCAGAAGAAAACTGTACGGAAATATGCAAACTCTTACATTTCAACGAATGAAATCCAAAATGAACTTTGAAACATCAAGAGAATGTAACAGTGACAAGGTAAACCACGATAAAACACTACAGAAATATTCCAACTCTTGCATTTCAACAAAAAATAATCCAAAATGAACTTTTTAGCATCAAGAGAATGTAACAGTGACAAGGTAAACCACAAGAAAATTGTATTGAAATATGCCAACTCTTACATTTCAACGAATGAAATCCAAAATTAACTTTGAAAAATCAAAAGAATGTAACAGTGACAAGGTAAACCACGACAAAACACTACTGAAATATTCCAACTCTTACATTTCAAAGAATGAAATCCAAAATGAACTTTAAAAAATCAAGAGATTGTAATGGTGAGAAGGTAAACCACGACAAAACACTACTGAATTATTCCAACTCTTACATTTGAACGAATGAAATACAAAATGAACTTTAAAAATGAAAAGAATGTAATAGTGAGAAGGTAAACCATGACAAAACACTACTGAAATATTCCAATTCTTACATTTCAACGAAAGAAATCCAAAATTAACTTCGAACAATCAAAAGAATGTAACAGTGGCAAGGTGAACCACGACAAAACACTACTAGAAATATTCCAACTCTTACATTGCAACGAAAAAAAAATCTAAAATGAACTTTGAATCATCAAGAGAATGTAACAATGTCATGGCCAACCACGACAAACCACTACTGAAATATTCCAACTCTTACATTTAAAAAAAAAATCCAAAATCAACTTTGAAGCATCAAGAGAATTTAACAGTGAAAAGGTAAACCACAAGAAAAGAGTACTGAAATATGCCAACTCTTACATTTCAACGAATGAAATCCAAAAAGAACTTTGAAAAATCAAGAGAATGTAACAGTGACAAGGTAAACCACGACAAAACACTACTGAAATATTCCAACTCTTACATTTCAAAAAAAAATCTAAAATGAATTTGAAAAATAAAGAGAATGCAACAGTGACAAGTTAAACCACTACAAAACACTACTGAAATATTCCACCTCTTACATTGCAACGAAAAAAAATTCAAAATGAACTTTGAAACATCAAGAGAATGTAACAGTGACAATTCCAACTCCTACATTTAAACGAAAAAAAAATCTAAAATAATCTTTGAAGCACAAAGAGAATGTCATAATGACAAGGTAAACTATGACAAAACACTACTGAAATATTCCAACTCTTACATTTCAAAAAAAAATCCAAAATAAATTTGAAACATCAAGAGAATGTAACATTGACAAGGTAAACCACGATAAAACACTACTGAAATGAACTTTAAAGCATCAAGAGTATGTAACAGTGACAAGGTAAACCACAAGAAAACTGTACTGAATTATGCCAACTCTTACATTTAAACAAATGAAATCCAAAATGAACTTTGAAAAATCAAAAAAATGTAACAGTGACAATGGTAAACCACGACAAAAAACAACTGAAATATTCCAACTCTTACATTTCAACAAAAAAAAATCCAAAATGAACTTTGAAACATCAAGAGAATGTAACAGTGACAAGGTAAACCACGATAAAACACTACAGAAATATTCCAACTCTTGCATTTCGACAAAAAAAAAATCCAAAGTTAACTTATTAACATCCAGAGAATTTAACAGTGACAAGGTAAACCAAAAGAAAAGTGTATTGACATATTCAAACTCTTAAATTTCAACTAAGTAAATCAAAAATTAACTTTTAAAAATCAAAAGAATTTAACAGTTACAAGTTAAACCACGACAAAACACTACTGAAATATTCCAACTCTTAAATTTCAACGACATAAATCCAAAATGAACTTTGAAACATCAAAAGAATGTAATGGTGAGAAGTTAAACCACGACAAAACACTACTGAATTATTCAAACTCTTACATTTCAACGAAAGAAATCAAAAATGAACTTTAAAAATGAAAAAAATGTAACAGTGACAAGGTAAACCACGACAAAACACTACTGATATATTCCAACTCTTACATTTCAACGAAAGAAATCCAAAATGAACTTTAAAAATCAAAAGAATGTAACAGTGACAAGGTAAACCGCGACAAAACACTACTGAAATAATCCAACTCTTACATTGCAACGAAAAAAACAATCCAATATGAACTTTGAAACATCAAGAGAATGTTGCAGTGTTATGGTCAACCACGACAAAACACTACTGAAATATTCCAACTCTTACATTTCAAAAAAAATCCAAAATGAATTTGAAACATCGAGAGAATGTAAAAGTGACAAGGTAGACCAGAAGAAAACTGTACGGAAATATGTAAACTCTTACATCTCAACGAATGAAATCCAAAATGAACTTTGAAACATCAAGAGAATGTAACAGTGACAAGGTAAACCACGATAAAACACTACAGAAATATTCCAACTCTTGCATTTCAACAAAAAATAGTCCAAAATGAACTTTTTAGCATCAAGAGAATGTAACAGTGACAAGGTAAACCACAAGAAAATTGTATTGAAGTATGCCAACTCTTACATTTCAACGAATGAAATCCAAAATTAACATTGAAAAATCAAAAGAATGTAACAGTGACAAGGTAAACCACGACAAAACACTACTGAAATATTCCAACTCTTACATTTCAAAGAATGAAATCCAAAATGAACTTTGAAACATCAAGAGAATGTAATGGTGAGAAGGTAAACCACGACAAAACACTACTGAATTATTCCAACTCTTACATTTTAACGAATTAAATACAAAATGAACTTTAAAAATGAAAAGAATGTAACAGTGACAAGGTAAACCACGACGAAAAACTACTTAAATATTCCAACTCTTACATTTCAACGAAAGAAATCCAAAATGAACTTTAAAAATCAAAAGAATGTAACAGGGACAAGGTAAACCACGACAAAACACTACTGAAATATTCCAACTCTTACATTGCAACGAAAAAAAAAATCCAATATTAACTTTGAAAAATCAAGAGAATGTAACAGTGTCATGGCCAACCACGACAAGCCACTACTGGAATATTCCAACTCTTACATTTCAGCGAAAAAAAAAAATACAAAATAAACTTTGAAACATCAAGAGAATGTAACAATGACAAGGCAAACCAGAAGAAAACTGTACGGAAATATGCCAACTCTTACATTTCAACGAATTAAATCCAAAATGAACTTTGAAACATCAAGAGAATGTAACAGTGACAAGGTAAACCACGATAAAACACTACAGAAATATTCCAACTCTTGCATTTCAACAAAAAAAAATACAAAATGAACTTTTTAGCATCAAGAGAATGTAACAGTGACAAGGTAAACCACGACAAAACACTACTGAAATAATCCAAGTCTTACATTTCAATGAAAAAAAATCCAAAATCAACGTTGAAGCATCAAGAGAATGTACCATTGACAAGGTAAACCTCGACAAACACTACTGAAATATTCCAACTCTTACTTTTCAACGAAAAAAATCCTAAATGAACTTTGAAACATCAAGAGGATCTAACAGTGACAAGGTAAACCATGACAAAACAATATTGAAATATTCCAACTCTTATATTTCAAGTAAAATCTAAAATGAACTTCGAAACATTAAGAGAATCTAACAGTGACAAGGTAAACCACGACAAAAAAACTACAAAAATATTCCAACTCTTACATCTCTATGAAAAAAAAACAAAATGAATTTTGAAGAATCAGGAGAATGTAACAGTGACAAGGTAAACCACGACAAAACATTACTGAAATATGCCAATTCTTACATTTCAAAAAAAAAATCTAAAATGAATTTGAAAAATCAAGAGAATACAACAGTGACAAGTCAAACCACTACAAAACACTACTGAAATATTCCAACTCTTACATTGCAACCAAAAAAAAATTCAAAATGAACTTTGAAACATCAAGAGAATGTAATGGTGAGAAGGTAAACCACGACAAAACACTACTGAATTATTCCAACTCTTACACTTGAACGAAATAAATCCAAAATGAACTTTAAAAATGAAAATAATGTAACAGTAACAAGGTAAACCATGACAAAACAGTACTGAAATATTCCAACTCTTACATTTCAACGAAGGAAATCCAAAATGAACTTTGAAAAATCAAGAGAATGTAACAGTGACAAGGTAAACCAAGACAAAACATTACTGAAATAATTCAACTGTTACATTTCAAGGAAAAAAAAAGTCTAAAATGAACTCTGAAGCATCAAGTGAATGTAACTGTGACAAGTTAAACCGCGAAGAAACACTACTGAAATATTCTAACTCTTAGAGTTTAACGAAAAAAAAATCAAAATGAATTTTTAAACATCTTCAGAATGTAACAGCGACAATGTAAACCATTTAAAACAGTGATAAGTTAAACCAAAACAAAACACTACTGAAATATTCCAATTTGAACGAAAAAAAAATCCAAAATCAACTTTGAAACATCAAGAGAATGTAACAGTGACAAATCCAACTCTTAAATTTCAACGAAAAAAATGGAATCCAAAATGAATTTGAAACATCAATAGAATGTAAGAGTGACAAGGTAAACTATGACGAACACTACTGAAATATTCCAGCCTTTACATTGCAACGAAAAAAAAAAATCCAAAATGAACTTTGAAACATCAAGAAAATGTAACAATGACAAGGTAAACCACGACAAAACACTACTGAAATATTCTAACTCTTACATTTCAATAAAAAGAAATCTAAAGTGATCTTAGAAACTAAAGTGAACTATTTCTTTGAAACATCACTTTGAAACATCAAGAAAATTCAACAATGACAAGGTAAACCAGGAAAAAACACTACTGAAATAATCCAACTCTTACAATTCAACGAAAAAACAATATCCAAAATGAACTTTGAAACATCAAGAGGATGTAACAGTGACATGGTAAACCACGATAAAACACTACTGAAATAATTCAACTCCTACATTTCAACGAAAAAAAAATCCAAAATGAACTTTGAAACATCAAGAGTATCTAACAGTGACAAGGTAAACCATGACAAAACACTACTGAAATATTCCAACTCTTACATTTCAAAAAAAATCCAAAATGAATTTGAAACATCGAGAGAATGTAAAAGTGACAAGGTAAACCAGAAGAAAACTGTACGGAAATATGCAAACTCTTACATTTCAACGAAAGAAATCCAAAATGAACTTTGAAAAATCAAGAGAATGTAACAGTGACAAGGTAAACCACGATAAAACACTACAGAAATATTCCAACTCTTGCATTTCAACAAAAAATAATCCAAAATGAACTTTTTAGCATCAAGAGAATGTAAGAGTGACAAGGTAAACCACAAGAAAATTGTATTGAAGTATGCCCATTCTTACATTTCAACGAATGAAATCCAAAATTAACTTTGAAAAATCTAAAGAATATAACAGTGACAAGGTAAACCACGACAAAACACTACTGAAATATTCCAACTCTTACATTTCAAAGAATGAAATCCAAAATGAACTTTGAAACATCAAGAGAATGTAATGGTGAGAAGCTAAACCACGACAAAACACTACTGAATTATTCCAACTCTTACATTTGAACGAATGAAATACAAAATGAACTTTAAAAATGAAAAGAATGAAACAGTGACAAGGTAAACCACTACAAAACACTACTAAAATATTCCAACTCTTACATTTCAACGAAAAAAAAAATCCAATATGAACTTTGAAACATCAAGAGAATGTAACAGTGTCATGGCCAACCACGACAAGCCACTACTGAAATATTCCAACTCTTACATTTAAAAAAAAAATCCAAAACAAACTTTGAAGCATCAAGAGAATGTAACAATGACAAGGTAAACCAGAAGAAAACTGTACGGAAATATGCCAACTCTTACATTTCAACGAATGAAATCCAAAATGAACTTTGAAACATCAAGAGAATGTAACAGTGACAAGGTAAACCACGATAAAACACAACAGAAATATTCCAACTCTTGCATTTCAACAAAAAAAAAATACAAAATGAACTTTTTAGCATCAAGAGAATGTAACTGTGACAAATCCAACTCTTAAATTTCAACGAAAAAATGAAATCCAATATTAATTTGAAACATCAAGATAATGTAAGAGTGAAAAGGTAAACTATGACGAACACTACTGAAATATTCCAGCCTTTACATTGCAACGAAAAAAAAAAATACAAAATTAAATTTGAAACATCAAGAGAATGTAACAGTGACAAGGTAAACCATGACAAAACACTACTGAAATATTCCAACTCTTACATTTCAATAAAAAGAAATCTAAAGTGAACTTAGAAACTAAAGTGAACTATTTCTTTGAAACATCACTTTGAAACATCAAGAAAATGCAACAATGACAAGGTAAACCACGACAAAACACTACTGAAATAATCCAACTCTTACATTTCAACTAAAAAAAATACAGAATTAACTTTTAAACATCAATAGAAGCTAAAAGTGAGAAGGTAAACCACGACAAAACAGTACTTAAATATTTCAACTCTTACATTTCAACGAAAAAAAAATCCTAAATGAACTTTGAAACATCAAGAGGATCTAACAGTGACAAGGTAAACCATGACAAAACAATATTGAAACATTCCAACTCTTATATTTCAAGGAAAAAAAATCTAAAATGAACTTTGAAACATTAAGAGAATCTAACAGTGACAAGGTAAACCACGACAAAACACTACAAAAATATTCAAACTCTTACATCTCAATGAAAAAAATCAAAAATGAATTTTGAAGCATCAGGAGAGTGTAAAAGTGACAAGGTAAACCACGACAAAACATTATTGAAAAATGCCAATTCTTACATATCAAAAAAAAATCTAAAATGAATTTGAAAATCAAGAGAATACAACAGTGACAAGTTAAACCACTACAAAACACTACTGAAATATTCCAACTCTTACATTGCAACGAAAAAAAAAATCCAATATGAACTTTGAAACATCAAGAGAATGTAACAGTGTCATGGCCAACCACGACAAACCACTACTGAAATATTCCAACTCTTACATTTAAAAAAAAAATCCAAAACAAACTTTGAAGCATCAAGAGAATGTAACAATGACAAGGTAAACCAGAAGAAAACTGTACGGAAATATGCCAACTCTTACATTTCAACGAATGAAATCCAAAATGAACTTTGAAACATCAAGAGAATGTAACAGTGACAAGGTAAACCACGATAAAACACTACAGAAATATTCCAACTTTTACATTTCAACAAAAAAAAAATACAAAATGAACTTTTTAGCATCAAGAGAATGTAACAGTGACAAGGTAAACCACGACAAAACACTACTGAAATAATCCAAGTCTTACATTTCAATGAAAAAAAAATCCAAAATCAACGTTGAAGCATCAAGAGAATGTACCATTGACAAGGTAAACCTCGACAAACACTACTGAAATATTCCAACTCTTACTTTTCAACGAAAAAAATCCTAAATGAACTTTGAAACATCAAGAGGATCTAACAGTGACAAGGTAAACCATGACAAAACAATATTGAAATATTCCAACTCTTATATTTCAAGTAAAATCTAAAATGAACTTCGAAACATTAAGAGAATCTAACAGTGACAAGGTAAACCACGACAAAAAACTACAAAAATATTCCAACTC
The DNA here is from genome assembly GCF_049724085.1 of Artemia sp. Qi Xiang Cuo. Classification (NCBI taxonomy): domain Eukaryota; kingdom Metazoa; phylum Arthropoda; class Branchiopoda; order Anostraca; family Artemiidae; genus Artemia; species Artemia sp. Qi Xiang Cuo. The sequence goes on along the minus strand of NC_142810.1, from coordinate 31,179,762 downwards.
TTACATCTCTATGAAAAAAAAACAAAATGAATTTTGAAGAATCAGGAGAATGTAACAGTGACAAGGTAAACCACGACAAAACATTACTGAAATATGCCAATTCTTACATTTCAAAAAAAAAATCTAAAATGAATTTGAAAAATCAAGAGAATGCAACAGTGACAAGTCAAACCACTACAAAACACTACTGAAATATTCCAACTCTTACATTGCAACCAAAAAAAAATTCAAAATGAACTTTGAAAAATCAAGAGAATGTAATGGTGAGAAGGTAAACCACGACAAAACACTACTGAATTATTCCAACTCTTACACTTGAACGAAAGAAATCCAAAATGAACTTTAAAAATGAAAAGAATGTAACAGTGACAAGGTAAACCACGACGAAACACTACTGAAATATTCTAACTCTTACATTTCAACGAAAGAAATCCAAAACGAACTTTAAAAATCAAGAGAATGTAACAGTGATAAGGTAAACCACAACAAAACACTACTGAAATATTCCAACTCTTACATTTCAACGAAAAAAAACCAAAATGAACTTTGAAACATCAAGAGAATGTAACAGTAACAGGGTAAACCACGAGAAAACAGTATTGAAATATGCCAACTCTTACATTTTAACGAAAAAAAATCAAAATGAAATTTAAAACATCTTCAGAATGTAACAGTGACAAGGTAAACCATTTGAAACAGTGATAAGGTAAACCACAACAAAACACTACTGAAATATTCCAATTTGAACGAAAAAATCCAAAATGAACTTTGAAACATCATGAGAATGTAACAGTGAAAAATCCAACTCTTACATTTCAACGAAAAAAATGAAATCCAAAATGAATTTGAAACATCAAGAGAATTAAAAGTGACAAGGTAAACTATGACGAACACTACTGAAATATTCCAGCCTTTACATTGCAACGAAAAAAAAAATCCAAAATGAACTTTGAAACATCAAGAGAATGTAACAGTGACAAGGTAAACCATGACAAAACACTACTGAAATATTCCAACTCTTACATTTCAATAAAAAGAAATCTAAAGTGATCTTAGAAACTAAAGTGAACTATTTCTTTGAAACATCACTTTGAAACATCAAGAAAATGCAACAATGACAAGGTAAACCACGACAAAACACTACTGAAATAATCCAACTCTTACATTTCAACGAAAAAAAATATCCAGAATTAACTTTGAAACATCAAGAGAATCTAACAGTGAGAAGGTAAACCACGACAAAACACTACTGAAATAATCCAACTCTTACATTTCAACGAAAAAAAAATCCTAAATGAACTTTGAAACATCAAGAGGATCTAACAGTGACAAGGTAAACCATGACAAAACAATATTGAAACATTCCAACTCTTAAATTTCAAGGAAAAAAAAAATCTAAAATGAACTTTGAAACATTAAGAGAATCTAACAGTGACAAGGTAAACCACGACAAAACACTACAAAAATATTCAAACTCTTACATCTCAATGAAAAAAATCAAAAATGAATTTTGAAGCATCAGGAGAATGTAAAAGTGACAAGGTAAACCACGACAAAACATTATTGAAAAATGCCAATTCTTACATATAAAAAAAAAAATCTAAAATGAATTTGAAAATCAAGAGAATGCAACAGTGACAAGGTAAACCACTACAAAACACTACTGAAATATTCCAACTCTTACATTGCAACGAAAAAAATTCAAAATGAACTTTGAAACATCAAGAGAATGTAACAGTGACAACTCCAACTCTTACATTTCAACGAATAAAAAAAATCCAAAATGAACTTTGAAATATCAAGAGAATGTAACAGTGAGATGGTAAACCACGACAAAACACTACTGAAATATTCCAACTCTTACATTTCAAAAACGAATCCAAAATGAATTTGAAACATCAAGAGAATGTAACATTGACAAGGTAAACCACGATAAAACACTACTGAAATGAACTTTAAAGCATCAAGAGTATGTAACAGTGACAAGGTAAACCACAAGAAAACTGTACTGAATTATGCCAACTCTTACATTTAAACAAATGAAATCCAAAATGAACTTTGAAAAATCAAAAGAATGTAACAGTGACATGGTAAACCACGACATAAGATTACTGAAATATTTCAACTCTTACATTTCAACGAAAAAAATCCAAAATGAACTTTGAAACATCAAGAGAATGTAACAGTGACAAGATAAACCACGATAAAACACTACAGAAATATTCCAACTCTTGCATTTCAACAAAAAAAAATCCAAAATGAGCTTATTAGCATCAAGAGAATGTAACAGTGACAAGGTAAACCACAAGAAAATTGTATTGAAATATGCCAACTCTTACATCTCAACGAATGAAATCCAAAATTAACTTTGAAAAATCAATAGAATGTAACAGTGACAAGGTAAACCACGACAAAAAACTACTGAAATATTCCAACTCTTACATTTCAACGAATTAAATCCAAAATGAACTTTGAAACATCAAGAGAATGTAATGGTGAGAAGGTAAACCACGACAAAACACTACTGAAATATTCCAACTCTTACATTTCAAAAAAAAATCCAAAATGAATTTGAAACATCAAGAGAATGTAAAAGTGACAAGGTAAACCACGATAAAACGCTACTGAAATAATCCAGCTCTTACATTTCAAAAAAAAATCCAAAATGAACTTTGAAGCATCAAGAGAATGTAACAGTGAAAAGGTAAACCAGAAGAAAACTGTACGGAAATATGCCAACTCTTACATTTCAACGAAAGAAATCCAAAATGAACTTTGAAACATCAAGAGAATGTAACAGTGACAAGGTAAACCACGATAAAACACTACAGAAATATTCCAACTCTTGCATTTCAACAAAAAAAAATACAAAATGAACTTTTTAGCATCAAGAGAATTTAACAGTGACAAATCCAACTCTTAAATTTCAACGAAAAAAATGAAATCCAAAATGAATTTGAAACATCAAGGGAATGTAAGAGTGACAAAGTAAATTATGACGAACAATACTGAAATATTCCAGCCCTTACATTGCAACGAAAAAAAAAAATCCAAAATGAACTTTGAAACATCAAGAAAATGTAACAATGACAAGGTAAACCACGACAAAACACTACTGAAATATTCTAACTCTTACATTTCAATAAAAAGAAATCTAAAGTGAACTTAGAAACTAAAGTGAACTATTTCTTTGAAACATCACTTTGAAACATCAAGAAAATTCAACAATGACAAGGTAAACCACGACAAAACACTACTGAAATAATCCAACTCTTACATTTAAACGAAAAAAAAAATCCTAAATGAACTTTGAAACATCAAGAGAATGTAACAGTGACAAGGTAACCCACGACAAAACACTACTGAAATAATCCAACTCAATAATTTGAATGAAAAAAAATCCAAAATGAACTTTGAATCATCAATAGAATGTAACAGTGACAAGGTAAACCTTGACAAACAATACTGAAATATTCCAACTCTTACATTTCAACGAAAAAAAATCCTAAATGAACTTTGAAACATCAAGAGGATCTAACAGTGACAAGGTAAACCATGACAAAACAATATTGAAATATTCCAACTCTTAAATTTCAAGGAAAAAAAAAATCTAAAATTAATATTGAGACATTAACAGAATGTAACATTGACAAGATAAACCACGACAAAACACTAAAAAAATATTCAAACTCTTACATCTCAATGACAAAATTCCAAAATGAATTTTGAAGCATCAGGAGAGTGTAAAAGTGACAAGGTAAACCACGACAAAACATTACTGAAATATGCCAATTCTTACATTTCAAAAAAAAATCTAAAATGAATTTGAAAAATAAAGAGAATGCAACAGTGACAAGTTAAACCACTACAAAACACTACTGAAATATTCCAACTCTTACATTGCAACGAAAAAAATTCAAAATGAACTTTGAAACATCAAAAGAATGTAACAGTGACAATTCCAACTCTTACATTTCAACGAAAAAAAAAACCAAAATGAACTTTGAAACATCAAGAGAATGTAACAGTGAGATGGTAAACCACGACAAAACACTACTGAAATATTCCAACTCTTACATTTCAAAAAAAAAATCCAAAATGAATTTGAAACATCAAGAGAATGTAACATTGACAAGGTAAACCACGATAAAACACTACTGAAATGAACTTTAAAGCATCAAGAGTATGTAACAGTGACAAGGTAAACCACAAGAAAACTGTACTGAATTATGCCAACTCTTACATTTAAACAAATGAAATCCAAAATGAACTTTGAAAAATCTAAAGAATGTAACAGTGACAAGATAAACCATGACAAAACACTACTGAAATATTCTAACTTTTACATTTCAACAAAAAAAAATCCAAAATGAACTTTGAAACAACAAGATAATGTAACAGTGACAAGATAAACCACTATAAAACCCTACTGAAATATTCCAACTCTTACATTTCGACAAAAAAATATCCAAAGTGAACTTATTAACATCCAGAGAATGTAACAGTGACAAGGTAAACCACAAGAAAATTGTATTGAAATATGCCAACTCTTACATTTCAACGAATGAAATCCAAAATTAACTTTGAAAAATCAAAAGAATGTAACAGTGACAAGGTAAACCACGACAAAACACTACTGAAATATTCCAACTCTTACATTTCAACGAATTAAATCCAAAATGAACTTTGAAACATCAAAAGAATGTAATGGTGAGAAGTTAAAACACGACAAAACACTACTAAATTATTCCAACTCTTACTCTTCAACGAAAGAAATCCAAAATGAACTTTAAAAATGAAAAAAATTTAACAGTGACAAGGTAAACCACGACAAAACACTACTAATATATTCCAACTCTTACATTTCAACGAAAGAAATCCAAAATGAACTTTAAAAATCAAAAGAATGTAACAGTGACAAGGTAAACCGCGACAAAACACTACTGAAATAATCCAACTCTTACATTGCAACGAAAAAAAAAATCCAATATGAACTTTGAAACATCAAGAGAATGTTGCAGTGTTATGATCAACCACGACAAAACACTACTGAAATATTCCAACTCTTACATTTCAAAAAAAAATCCAAAATGAATTTGAAACATCAAGAGAATGTAAAAGTGACAAGGTAAACCAGAAGAAAACTGTACGGAAATATGCAAACTCTTACATTTCAACGAATGAAATCCAAAATGAACTTTGAAACATCAAGAGAATGTAACAGTGACAAGGTAAACCACGATAAAACACTACAGAAATATTCCAACTCTTGCATTTCAACAAAAAATAATCCAAAATGAACTTTTTAGCATCAAGAGAATGTAACAGTGACAAGGTAAACCACAAGAAAATTGTATTGAAGTATGCCAACTCTTACATTTCAACGAATGAAATCCAAAATTAACTTTGACAAATCAAAAGAATGTAACAGTGACAAGGTAAACCACGACAAAACACTACTGAAATATTCCAACTCTTACATTTCAAAGAATGAAATCCAAAATGAACTTTGAAACATCAAGAGAATGTAATGGTGAGAAAGTAAACCACGACAAAACACTACTGAATTACTCCAACTCTTACATTTGAACGAAAGAAATCCAAAATGAACTATAAAAATGAAAAGAATGAAACAGTGACAAGGTAAACCACGACAAAACACTACTGAAATATTCCAACTCTTACATTTAAACGAAAGAAATCCAAAATGAAATTTAAAAATAAAAAGAATGTAACAGGGACAAGGTAAACCACGACAAAACACTACTGAAATATTCCAACTCTTACATTGCAACGAAAAAAAAATCCAATATGAACTTTGAAACATCAAGAGAATGTAACAATGTCATGGCCAACCACGACAAACCACTACTGAAATATTCCAACTCTTACATTTAAAAAAAAAATCCAAAACAAACTTTGAAGCATAAAGAGAATGTAACAATGACAAGGTAAACCAGAAGAAAACTGTACGGAAATATGCCAACTCTTACATTTCAACGAATGAAATCGAAAATGAACTTTGAAACATCAAGAGAATGTAACAGTGACAAGGTGAACCACGATAAAACACTACTGAAATATTCCAACTCTTACATTTCAAAAAAAAAATCTAAAATGAATTTGAAACATCAAGAGAATGTAACAGTGAAATGGTAAACCACTACAAAACACTACTGAAATATTCCAACTCTTACATTGCAACGAAAAAGTTCAAAATGAACTTTGAAACGTCAAGAAAATGTAACAGTGACAATTCCAACTCTTACATTTCAACGAAAAAAAAATCCAAAATGAACTTTGGAGCACAAAGAGAATGCAACGATCACATGGTAAACTATGACAAAACAATACTGATATATTCCAACTCTTACATTTCAATGAAAAAAAAAAATCCAAAATGAATTTGAAACATCAAGAGAATGTAACATTGACAAGGTAAACCACGATAAAACACTACTGAAATGAACTTTAAAGCATCAAGAGTATGTAACAGTGACAAGGTAAACCACAAGAAAACTGTACTGAATTATGCCAACTCTTACATTTAAACAAATGAAATCCAAAATGAACTTTGAAAAATCAAGAAAATGTAACAGTGACATGATAAACCACGACAAAACACTACTGAAATAATCCAACTCTTACATTTCAACCAAAAAAAAATCCAAAATGAACTTTGAAACATCAAAAGAATGTAAGAGTGACAAGCTAAACCACTATAAAACACCACAGAAATATTCCAACTCTTGCATTTCGACAAAAAAAAAATCCAAAATGAACTTATTAGCGTAAAGAGAATATAAGAGTGACAAGGTAAACGACAAGAAAAGTGTACTGACATATGCCAACTCTTAAATTTCAATGAATGAAATCGAAAATGAACTTCGAATAATAAAAAAAATGTAACAATGACAGGGTAAACAAAGACAAAACACTACTGAAATATTCCAGATCTTACATTTCAACGAATGAAATTCAAAATGAACTTTGAAACATCAAGAGAATGTAATAGTGAGAAGTTGAACCACGACAAAACACTACTGAATTATTCCAACTCTTACATTTCAACGAAAGAAATCCAAAATGAACTTTAAAAATGAAAAAAATGTAACAGTGACAAGGTAAACCACGACAAAACACTACTGATATATTCCAACTCTTACATTTCAACGAAAGAAATCCAAAATGAACTTTAAAAATAAAAATAATGTAACAGTGACAAGGTAAACCGCGACAAAACACTACTGAAATAATCCAACTCTTACATTGCAACCAAAAAAACAATCCAATATGAACTTTGAAACATCAAGAGAATGTTGCAGTGTTATGGTCAACCACGACAAAACACTACTGAAATATTCCAACTCTCACATTTCAAAAAAAAATCCAAAATGAATTTGAAACATCGAGAGAATGTAAAAGTGACAAGGTAAACCAGAAGAAAACTGTACGGAAATATGCAAACTCTTACATTTCAACGAATGAAATCCAAAATGAACTTTGAAACATCAAGAGAATGTAACAGTGACAAGGTAAACCACGATAAAACACTACAGAAATATTCCAACTCTTGCATTTCAACAAAAAATAATCCAAAATGAACTTTTTAGCATCAAGAGAATGTAACAGTGACAAGGTAAACCACAAGAAAATTGTATTGAAATATGCCAACTCTTACGTTTCAACGAATGAAGTCCAAAATGAACTTTGAAACATCAAGAGAATTTTATAGTGACAGTGCAAGTCCCGAGGAAATACTACTGAAATATTTCCAACCCTTACATTTCAACGACTGTAACCCAAAAGAAACTTTGGAACATGAAGAGAATACAATAGTGCCAAGGTAAACCATGACAAAACACTATTAAAATAATCCAACTCTTACATTTCAACGAATGAAATCAAAAATGAACTTTAAAAATGAAAAGAATGAAACAGTGACAAGGTAAACCACGACAAAACACTACTGAAATATTCCAACTCTTACATTTCAACGAAAGAAATCCAAAATGAACTTTAAAAATCAAAAGAATGTAACAGGGACAAGGTAAACCACGACAAAACACTACTGAAATATTCCAACTCTTATATGAAAAATCCAATATGAACTTTGAAGCATCAAGAGAATGTAACAGTGACAAGGTAAACCAGAAGAAAACTGTACGGAAATATGCCAACTCTTACATTTCAACGAATGAAATCCAAAATGAACTTTGAAACATCAAGAGAATGTAACAGTGACAAGGTAAACCACGATAAAACACTACAGAAATATTCCAACTCTTGCATTTCAACAAAAAAAAATACAAAATGAACTTTTTAGCATCAAGAGAATGTAACAGTGACAAGGTAAACCACGACAAAACACTACTGAAATAATCCAAGTCTTACATTTCAATGAAAAAAAAATCCAAAATCAACTTTGAAGCATCAAGAGAATGTAACATTGACAAGGTAAACCACGACAAAACATTACTGAAATATGCCAATTCTTACATTTCAAAAAAAAAATCTAAAATGAATTTGAAAAATCAAGAGAATGCAACAGTGACAAGTCAAACCACTACAAAACACTACTGAAATATTCCAACTCTTACATTGCAACCAAAAAAAAAATTCAAAATGAACTTTGAAACATCAAGAGAATGTAATGGTGAGAAGGTAAACCACGACAAAACACTACTGAATTATTCCAACTCTTACACTTGAACTAAATAAATCCAAAATGAAATTTAAAAATGAAAAGAATGTAACAGTGACAAGGTAAACCACGACAAAAAACTACTGAAATATTCCAACTCTTACATTTCAACGAAAGAAATCCAAAATGAACTTTAAAAATCAAAATAATGTAACAGTGGCAAGGTAAACCACGACAAAACATTACTGAAATATTCCAACTCTTACATTTCAACGAAAAAAATCCAAAATGAACTTTGAAGCATCAAGAGAATGTAACAGTGACAAGGTAAACCATTTAAAACAGTGACAAGGTAAACCACAACAAAACACTACTGAAATATTCCAATTTGAACGAAAAAAAAAATCCAAAATCAACTTTGAAACATCAAGAGAATGTAACAGTGACAAATCCAACTCTTAAATTTCAACGAAAAAAATGGAATCCAAGATGAATTTGAAACATCAAGAGAATGTAAGAGTGACAAGGTAAACCATGACAAAACACTACTGAAATATTCCAACTCTTACATTTCAATAAAAAGAAATCTAAAGTGATCTTAGAAACTAAAGTGAACTATTTATTTGAAACATCACTTTGAAACATCAAGAAAATGTAACAGTGACAAGGTAAATCACGACAAAACACTACTGAAATAATCAAAATCTTACATTTCAGCTAAAAAAAATACAAAATTAACTTTGAAACATCAATATAATGTAACATTGACAAGTTAAACCACGACAAAACACTACTTAAATATTCCAACTCTTACATTTCAAGGGAAAAAAAATCCTAAATGAACTTTGAAACATCAAGAGGATCTAACAGTGACAAGGTAAACCATGACAAAACAATATTGAAACATTCCAACTCTTATATTTCAAGGAAAAAAAATCTAAAATGAACTTTGAAACATTAAGAAAATCTAACAGTGACAAGGTAAACCACGAAAAAACACTACAAAAATATTCAAACTCTTACATCTCAATGGAAAAAATCAAAAATGAATATTGAAGCATCAGGAGAATGTAAAAGTGACAAGGTAAACCACGACAAAACATTATTGAAAAATGCCAATTCTTACATATCAAAAAAAAATCTAAAATGAATTTGAAAATCAAGAGAATGCAACAGTGACAAGTTAAACCACTACAAAACACTACTGAAATATTCCACCTCTTACATTGGACCGAAAAAAATCCAAAATGAACTTTGAAACGTCAAGAAAATGTAACAGTGACAATTCCAACTCTTACATTTCAACGAATAAAAAATCCAAAATAAACTTTGAAACATAAAGAGAATGTAACAGTTACAAGGTGAACTATGACAAAACACTACTGAAATATTCCAACTCTTACATTAAAAAAAAAAATCCAAAATGAATTTGAAACATCAAGAGAATGTAACATTGACAAGGTAAACCACGATAAAACACTACTGAAATGAACTTTAAAGCATCAAGAGTATGTAACAGTGACAAGGTAAACCACAAGAAAACTGTACTGAATTATGCCAACTCTTACATTTAAACAAATGAAATCCAAAATGAACTTTTAAACATCAAGAGAATCTAACAGTGACAAGGTAAACCACAAAAAAAAACTACTGAAATATTCCAACTCTTACATTTCAAATAAAAAAACATTCCAAAATGAACTTTAAAACATCAAGAAAATACAACAATGGCAATATAAACCACGACAAAATGCTACTGAAATATTCTAACTCTTACTTTTCAACGAAAAAAAAGTCCAAAATGAACTTATTAGCATCAAGAGAATGTAACAGTGACAAGGTAAACCACAAGAAAATTGTATTGAAATATGCCAACTCTTACATTTCAACGAATGAAATCCAAAATTAACTTTGAAAAATCAAAAGAATGTAACAGTGACAAGGTAAACCACGACAAAAAACTACTGAATTATTCCAACTCTTGCATTTCAACGAATTAAGTCCAAAATAAACTTTGAAGCATCAAGAGAATGTATTAGTGACAAGGTTAACAACGACAAAACGCTACTGAAATATTCCAACTCTTACATTTCAACGAAAGAAATCCAAAATGAACTTTAAAAATGAAAAAAATGTAACAGTGACAAGGTAAACCACGACAAAACACTACTGATATATTCCAACTCTTACATTTCAACGAAAGAAATCCAAAATGAACTTTAAAAATCAAAAGAATGTAACAGTGACAAGGTAAACCACGACTAAACACTACTGAAATATTCCAACTCTTGCATTGCAACGAAAAAAAAATCCAATATGAACTTTGAAACATCAAGAGAATGTTGCAGTGTCATGGTCAACCACGACAAAACAATACTGAAATATTCCAACTCTTACATTTCAAAAAAAAATCCAAAATGAATTTGAAACATCAAGAGAATGTAAAAGTGACAAGGTAAACCACGATAAAACGCTACTGAAATAATCCAGCTCTTACATTTCAAAAAAAAATCCAAAATGAACTTTGAAGCATCAAGAGAATGTAACAGTGACAAGGTAAACCAGAAGAAAACTGTACGGAAATATGCCAACTCTTACATTTCAACGAAAGAAATCCAAAATGAACTTTGAAAAATGAAAAGAATGTAACAATGACATGGTAAATCACGACTAAACATCACTGAAATATTCCAACTCTTACAGTTCAACGAAAAAATAAAAAAATGAACTTTGAAACATCAAGAGAATGTAACAGTGATAAGGTAGACCACAAGAAAACTCTACTGAAATATACCAACTCTTACATTTTAAGGAATGAAATCCAAAATGAACTTTGTAATAAAAAGAGAATGTAACAGTGACAAGGTAATGCATGACAAAACAGTACTGAAATATTCCAACTTTTACATTTCAACGAAAGTAAAATCTAAAATGAACTTTGAAACATCAAGAGAAAGTAATAGTGAGAAGGTAAACCACGACAAAACACTACTGAAATATTCCAACTCTTACAGTTCAACAAAAAAAAAATCAAAAATGAATTTTGAAACATCTTCAGAATGTAACAGTGACATGGTAAACCACGACAAAACATTACTGAAATATTCCAACTCTTACATTTCAACGAAAGAAATCCAAAAATGAATTTAAAAAATCAAGAGAATGTAACAGTGACAAGGTAAACCACGACAAAACACTACTGAAATATTCCAACTCTTACATTGCAACGAAAAAAAAATCTAAAATGAACTTTGAAATATCAAGAGAATGTAACAGTGACAATTCCAACTCTTACATTTCAATGAAAACTAAATCTAAAAATGAACTTTGAAACATCAAAAGAATGTAACAGTGACAAGGTAAACCACGATAAAACAGTACTGAAATAATCCAACTCTTACATTTCAATGAAAAAAATCAAAAATGAATTTTGAAACATCAGGAGAATGTAACAGTGAGAAGGTAAACCAGGACAACATTAAAACATTACTGAAATATGCCAATTCTTACATTTCAAAAAAAAAATCTAAAATGAATTTGAAAAATCAAAAGAATGTAACAGTGACAAGTTAAACCACTTCAAAACACTACTGAAATATTCCAACTCTTACACTGCAACGAAAAAAAATTCAAAATTAACTTTGAAACATCAAGAGAATGTAACATTGACAATTCTAACTCTTACATTTCAACGAAAAAAAAATCCAAAATGAACTTTGAAACATCAAGAGAATGTAACAGTGACAAGGTAAACCACGAAAAAACAGTACTGAAATAATGCAACTCTTACATTTCAAAAAAAAAATCCAAAATGAATTTGAAACATCAAGAGAATGTAACATTGACAAGGTAAACCACGATAAAACACTACTGAAATGAACTTTGAAGCATAAAAAGAATGTAACAGTGACAAGGTAAACCACAAGAAAACTGTACTGAATTATGCCAACTCTTACATTTCAACAAATTAAATCCAAAATGAACTTTGAAAAATAAAAAGAATGTAACAGTGACATGGTAAACCGGGACAAAAAACTACTGAAATATTCAAACTCTTACATTTCAACGAAAAAAATCCAAAATAAACTTTGAAACATCAAGAGAATGTAACAGTGACAAGGTAAACCACGATAAAACACTACAGCAATATTCCAATTCTTACATTTCAACACAAAAAAATCCAAAATGAAGTTTGAAGCATAAAGAGAATGTAACAGTGACAAGGTAAACCACAAGAAAATTGTATTGACATATGCCAACTCTTACATTTCAACGAATGAAATCCAAAATGAACTTTGAAAAATCAAAAAAATGTTACAATGACAAGGTAAACCACGACGAAACACTACTGAAATATTCCAACTCTTACATTTCAACGACTGAAATCCAAAATGAACTTTGAAACATGAAGAGAATATAATGGTGAGAAGGTAAACCACGACGAAACACTACTGAAATATTTCAACTCTTAAATTTCAAAGAAATAAATCCAAAATGAACTTTAAAAATCAGAAGAATGTAACAGTGACATGGTAAACCACGACAAAACACTACTGAAATATTCCAACTCTTACATTTCAAAATAAAAACAAAATGAATTTGAAACATCAAGAGAATATAACAGTGACAAGGTAAACCACGATAAAACGCTACTGAAATAATCCAACTCTTACATTTCAAAAAAAAAATCCAAAATGAACTTTGAAGCATCAAGAGAATGTAAAAGTGACAAGGTAAACCACAAGAAAACTGTACGGAAATATGCCAACTCAACACTTCAACGAATGAAATCCAAAATGAACTTTGAAAAATCAAAAGAATGTAACAGTGAAATGGCTAACGACGACAAAACACTACTGAAATATTCCAATTCTTACATTTCAACGAAAAAAAAAATCCAGAATGAACTTTGAAACATCAAGAGAATGTACCAGTGACAAGGTTAACCACGATAAAACACTACAGAAATATTTCAACTCTTACATTTCAACAAAAAAAATCCAAAATGAACTTTGTAGCATCAAAAGAATATAACAGTGACAAGGTAAACCACAAGAAAATTGTATTGAAATATGCCAACTCTTACATTTCAACGAATGAAATCCAAAATGAACTTTGAAAAATCAAAAGAATATTGCAACGACAAGGTAAACAACGAAGAAACACTACTGAAATATTTCCAAACCTTGCATTTCAACAAATTAAATCCAAAATGAACTTTGAAACATCAAGAGAACTTAATGGTGCGAAGGTAAACCACGAAAAAACACTACTAAAATATTCCAACTCTTACATTTCAACGAAAGACATCCAAAATGAAGTTTGAAAAATCAAAAGAATGTAACAGTGACAAAATAAACCACGACGAAACACCACTGAAATATTCGAACTCTTACAGTTCAACGAAAAAATAAAAAAATGAACCTTGAAACATAAAGAGAATGAAACAGTTAAAAGTTAGACTACAAAAAAAAAACTCTACTGAAATATACCAACTCTTACATTTCAACGAATGAAATCCAAAATGAACTTTGAAATAACAAGAGAATGTAACAGTGACAAAGTAAACCATGACAAAACACCACTGAAATATTCGAACTCTAACAGTTAAAGGAAAAAATCAAAAAAATGAACTTTGAAACATCAAGAGAATGTAACAATGATAAGGTAAACCACAAGATAACTGTACTGTATACCAACTCTTATATTTCAACGAATGAAATCCAAAATGAACTTTGAAACAACAAGAGAATGTAACAGTGACAAGGTAAACCACGACACAACACTACTGAAATTCCAAAATGAACTTTGTAGCATCAAGAGTGTGTAACAGTGACAAGGTAAACCCTAAGAAAATTGTATTGAAATATGCGAACTCTTACATTTCAACGAATGAAATCCGAAATGAACTTTGAAACATAATGAGAATGTAATGGTGAGAAGGTAAACCACGACAAAACAGTACTAAAGTATTCCAACTCTTTACATTTCAACGAATGAAATCCAAAATGAACTTTGAAAAATCAAAAGAATGTAACAGTGACAAAATAAACCACGACAAAACACCACTAAAATATCCCAACTCTTAAAGTTCAACGAAAAAATCAAAAAATGAACCTTGAAACATCAAGAGAATGAAACAGTGACAGGATATACGACAAGAAAGATGTACTTAAATATGCCAATTCTTACATTTTAAGGAATGAAATCCAAAATGAACTTTGAAATAACAAGAGAATGTAACAGTGACAAGGTAATGCATGACAAAACAGTACTGAAATATCCGAACTCTTAAAGTTCAACGAAAAAATCAAAAAATGAACCTTGAAACATCAAGAGAATGAAACAGTGATAAGGTAGACCACAAGAAAACTCTACTGAAATATACCAACTCTTACATTTCAACGAATGAAATCAAAAATGAACTTAGAAATAACAAGAGAATGTAACAGTGACAAAGTAAACCACGATAAAACACTACTGAAATTCCAAAATCAAGTTTGAAGCATCAAGAGAATGTAACAGTGACAAGGTAAACCACAAGAAAAGTGTACTGAAATATGCCAACTCTTACATTTCAACGAATGAAATCCAAAATGAACTTTGAAACATCAAGAGAATTTACACTAATGGGGACAAAACACTAATGGGGGGAGGGGCCCAAGAAGTTAGGTGGGGGGCCTTCTTTGTCTCAATCCCGCAAAAAAAAAGTGTAAAAAAATGGGGGGGGGGGCTCCTTTTGGGGCCCAGGGGGAGGGGGCCCGGGGGGTGGGGGCCCTTTGGGGGGCCAAGGGGATCCCTTTGTGGGCCCGAGGGTAGGGGGCCCGGGGAGGGGGGGGCACTTTGGAGGCCCGGGGGTAGGGGGCCGTTTGGGGTTTGGGTAAGGGGACCTTACAGCACTGTTCAAATAGAACTTGTGTATTGTCAAGTGTTCCCTGTGAGAATATCTTCCGTTGAAGGGATAACTCGAGAAAATCGTCATCCCGAATCAAATGTGTTTCGATAATCACCAGATTCAGTCTAATTCTCTCTTTCTCAAATTTATTCATTTTTCAATCCTATCACTCTCACTGCTGACTCTAGACTGACCATGAATCGTTCTGCTTAATCTAACAAAAGGAAAGGGACATTTTTGATTTCGAAACAATTTTATTGTATAATTATTACAATAATATATATTACACATGGACAATTAGCGATACAGCTTATTGTCTTCGATATGCTTCACTATTGCATTTAAAGCACTTTGAAGTCTATTCACATGTGTTATATCAACTTTTGCAGCGAAGCATAATTGATCCTCCATTTTAAATTTGCTCAAAGATGTACATATCTTGCATATACTTCATCCCATTCTAGACAAAGCCGTGATCCTCTTGTGATTTCCACCGCAGTGTTTAGGGCTCTTGTATCATTGCTACCAACTCAACTATCAACTTCTAATAGTGTAAACATTCCAATCATCATTACAAATATATCCTACTGAGTAAAGTCAAACTTTTCTCACTCCTTGAATTCTATTCTCACACTAATAACAACTATAGCAAAAACCCTTCCTTATATTCATTGCGATTCTGTCCCGTTAGAATCGATAATTCCCCTTCGATTATGTAATCAATTTCCCAGAAATTCTGTCCCCTTCAATTATGCAAATCAATTTCTCAGAAATCTAGTTCCCCTTCGTGAATCAATACACTTAGAAACATCCCCTGATTGACCTTGAAAGAGACACGTGATCTCATCCCGTTAGACTCGATTATAGATGGTGGCAGTGGTGCCCCTTCTGTATTCAATAATGGGGTTCTACTCCTATCTTAAAATCAGCACGTCTATTATTTTAATCAGATTATTTAGCTTAAGAGACAAAAGAATGGCGATGCACAACGAGTGGCGATTGGTCAAAATTCATTAAAATTCTGGGAAATTTTCAGCTTGTTCATTTCATTCCTTTCTTGGTGGGCTACTAAAATTAAGCCCTATACTAGGGAAGAAGAATTGTGACTCAGAGACAAACGCAGGAAAAACAACCAAAGTTGTGGACACATACTTCAGTTTTCGAATATTATGTATTCATAAATAAACAAGGAGGTTGTAAGTTACTCTGAGTATAAGATCTTACCAAACCTTCGAAGAAGTTAGGACACGCTACCTTAATCATAGCTTGAACAGTAAAATATTTAGTATAAGTATTGTGGTCTAAGCGACATATAAAGGTAACAGTCTTACAAATAAAGCCACAATAGGTACCACCCTTACAACTGATGACAGCTTAGACTGGAGGTCTCTACGTTTCCTTTTAAAGTGGGGGAGATTAATCCTTTTTTTATATTTTATAGTAGAAAATTAGTCAACTGATTTAGAAATTTGGATATTTTGGTGTTGGGTATCCATAAGAGATAAAGGTCCTCCACTTTAAAATGTCTAGTCTCTGGAATTAGAATTCTTGAAGAAAAGAAGTCGGTCAAGTGTCAGTTTGTTTTACTTTTCTTTTTACTTTGAGATAGTATATTGTTTTATAGCCAAAGGGCCTGTTTTCTTCGAACAGTTAGTCATTATTTATTAGCACAGTTTGGCTTTCATTATAGCAACTAGCAAAGAAAATCTACATAAAAGCATATCTCCTACCTAAGGAATTCACTTTGTAAAGTTTTTCACTTGCGTATGAAACCACAGGTTTCTCAATAGAGAGTTATGGAGCTAGCCAAACCGACGAATAATAAGGACGAACTATTATCTTTAGCAAAAAGATCTGTTGGTTTAATTTGCCGTATACCAGAAGTATCTTTAGGGGCAGTGGAAACAGAAAAAATGAAGATTGCCAACGACAAAACTCCCCGAATGCAAAAATGAGAGAGACTCGGGTAAAATCTGAACAAAATGACCACTTCCCGATGAGATGTTTAAATTGCGGCAGATTAGACCGTGTTAGAAGGCAATGTAGAGGCTAGTGGACCGTAGTAGAGATTTTGGGAGCATTAAAGAGATTTTGGGAATGTTGAAGAGATTTTGGGAGGTTTGAAGAGATTTTTGGATTGTTCAAGAGATCCTGGGAGCTTTGAAGGGATTTTGGGAGCGTTGAGGAGATGTTGGGAGTGCTAATGAAACATTGGGAGTGTTGAGGAGATGATGGGAGCGTTAATAAGATGCTGGGAGCGTTGAGCAGATGTTGGGATTGTTGAGGAGATAGTGGGAGTGTTGAAGAGATGTTGGGAGCGTCGAGGAGGTAAGAAGGATACGCTAAGAAGGAAAAGTTTCCATTAATCTAACCGTAGAAAACCTAAAAGGTTACTTGTTTCTCACATGAGGAAAAATAGATTGTAATTTATTTTATTTTATTTATTTATTTATTACCCGTCAAAAAAAAGGTACAAATGACGGAGTATCACTAAAAAAGAAAAAAGACACAAAAAACAAATTACAACACATTACACATAATCGAACAAATTACAAAGACGAGAAACAAAAACTCAATTATACACTGCACTGCAGGTACGTAAGACATTTTACTTTTTAAACTCCCAAGTACTGAAGAAACATAAGCAATATGATTTATAAGTTCAGATCAACTGACCTATCCTATAACAAATTACTCGTTAAATCTAAGTCAAAATCAATAGACAGAATTAACTAGATTAAATATGACACGAGACAGTCAAAAGATTATATATGACAAGAGATGTGCAAATAAAATTAAATGGACAGCGATTTACTGCCTTAGCAAACGGTACCAAGGGTGGGAAGAAACTTTGTCGTTGTATCGTTTAATTTGTTCAATTATAGCTGCCGTCGGGTCCGCAATTTTAAAATTTTTAACAAGGTGCGAATTTTTTGTCCACGGCAGGAACCGCAACAAGAACTTCACATACTTAAAAAACGCGGATCTGAGGTTTCTTTTCTCTGGCTCGGGAAACATTCTCCAAAACGGGATTAGATACAGGAAATGGGGAAGGAATACTGCATAATAAAGTCGAGCCAGAATTAAATGGTTGAAACGAATTTTAGATTTGACTACTCTGCTCTAAGCAAAAGCCAGGCATTTACGGATATGATCAATATGAAGAGAGCAGGTAGTTTTTAGATCCTTTCCAATTGGTAAACCAAGGTAAATAATTTTCGAGACAGGGGCTACAGACAGTTCTCCCAGCCTCAGAGACGAGACCTCTTCTTGGTGCCAGTTGAACAGAAGAATATCCGACTTCTGCGGGTTAAATTCAAGACCAATGCAACAGTAATTTGATTGTAGTGTGGAAAAGGTGGTCTCTGCACCTGCGACTGTGCGGCTGGGGTTCAGAATGTCATCGGCGTAAGCTATCATTGTAACGTCTGTGCCACGAGCTATGCATGTTGGCTCGATAGTAGACTCTGGTTCAACAATACAGTTATTAAAGGCACAAGGAGATGTGACAGATCCTTGTCGAGCACCCTTTTTTACTGGGACTACAGAATTTCCTCGGTAGGACAGCATCACGTCTGGTGTATATTCAGTGAGGGCTCGACCATGGCCAGGAAGTAGGACTTCAGCCTGTACGTGGTCGTACATGTCTTTAATGAGTAGTAGGATGTCCTTCTGTTCACCTCTCTTTTCCATATCCAGAATGAGTTGGTCATGGAGAAGTGAGTCGTAGGCACGGCAGACGTCATGTAGACCCATAACAATGGACTCCTTTGATTCATCAGCGTCAATCAAGACTGAAGCCAAAGCAGAAATGGCGTGGCCGCAATCAAGACCCTCTGGAACCCAAACTGGGAAGGGGGAGTCTCTCATTTTTCCTGGGTTTCGTCAATGACCAAAAGTTCGAAGATTTTGCAAAGCGTTGGTGCTACTGTGGATCGGTCTGAACGAAGCACATTCCGAAGTACTTTTTCCTTTCTTCGGGACTGGCCTAAGCGACCCAGTACTGAATGCCGATGGTACGAGTCCAGTAGTGAAGATCATCTGAAAGAGAAGCGTTAGGTGGCCCATGAAAGTTGGGCTGCAATGGCTAAGGTGAAGGGCGGATAGACGGTCAATGCCAGCCAACTTCTTCTTTTTCAACCGTCGGACCACGGACGCAACCTGTGATTGGGTAACTATAAAATCTGTATCTGGAATTGATGAGAGGAAGGATGAAACCTTTTCTTGAACAGAAATGTTAAGATCCTGTTTTGGGGCTGCAAACTCATCAAGGTAATTGTTTATCCATGTTAAAAATGGGATATCTGACTCGGGACCCGCTGACTCCTTCTTATCAAACATTTTTCATAACAGATTAGGATTTTTAATTACTTTTTAAGAAAGCTCAGATTTCAACTGCACACGGTGACGAGAAAGTTCCTTCCCAAACCTACGCTTAGATGTAACTCTAATCTGTTTAACTCCTCCTGAGTGTGGTCAACCACATTCTTTCCATATCCCGTACTAGAAGGTAGCTCGGTCGCATGCTAATTGTAACAAAGGGTTAGAAGACCATCCCTTTTCTTGAGGTTTTTGTCTGGCACGAGACTTGGGTACTCCCTGAGATTCGGCAAACAGAAGAGCATGGGTCAGTTCGGCGTAATAAATATTAAGACGTAGCCGCGCATCTCTTTCATCACGATGAGTGAATTTCATAAGTAGGTCAAACGGTACGCGAATTTTTGACAGAACAAGATCACAAAAATCTTGAAACTTTCTTTATCAATTTTACGCCAAACCGGAACCTCATGCCACCTCTGAGTGACCACCAACGAATTATTCGCAGCGAAATAGGAGGTAAGCCAACTGATAATACACTGAACTGAAAAATGATCCCAAGTGAAACTATTCGGAAGGACAAGAACCTCATGTACTGTCAAAGAACTAGAGCTAACAATATGGTCCAGATTGGACGTAGAACTAGATTGGGAGATATACGAAAAGTTCTGGTTCTTCCCGTGATAAGTAAAACGGTTATCAAGTATCCCTATTAGAATGCGACAATGACTATTTTGGGCACTAATATTAACTTCTAAATTACAGTTAAAGTCACCCACTATTATGCACTCAAGGGACTCGCTTTCGGCTTTTTTAAGGCAGCGGGCTAGTTTGGCAGCGCCTATAGCAAAAGCACTTTCAGATTTGTCGTCACGGTAATCAGTTGGAAGGTACACATTTATAACTAGCAGGTTATCTAGTCTAGTTGCAAGAAATTGTCCCTGTTCTCGTATACTTCGCACGCGAGACGATTGCTAACCAACGTGGCAATACCACCAGGCGGACGGCCCCGCAGAGATGAACGTTTTGCAGGCACTGAGAACACAGAGTAGGACGGCCAGAGATTTAGTAGGTTTATGCCAGCTTTTGTGATGAAATGTTCTTGCAGGCATATCAAATTATATTTATTCGCAAACTGGTCAACCACAAGAGACCGCTCGGAAAAATTTCCGTTTATATTCCAAGAAATTAGAGATTTCGTTATTGATCATGTTAATGACTTGCCTTTTGCTGGTTTTTTGGACACTTTACACTATAGCAGGTATGACCCGCTTTCTTGCAGGAAACGCAAAACATAGCATGAGTACACTTTTCTGCATCGTTCTTTTTGGAGCCGTTGTCAGACGCCCCATATCTGGAGCGGACAGGGCTATTAGAGCACTCGGCAGCTAGGTGATCTTGGTTGTGGCATGAGTAGCAACAACGGGGTAAGAATAGGAATTCTTCAGTGGGCAGTTTTTCGTAATAAATCTTCACAGAGTCCTTAAGAAATTTATCCTAATCCGATCGACAGCTGAAAAATACTCTGAACATACGGGAACTGCCAAGCTGTTAAGACTTCGTAGCTCTGGGGATCAGTGCAGTTAGCTCATCTGTCGATACGTCAGAGGGGACTCGATTCACTACACCAATGTAGTTAGGGCTCTTTATGGCAGCAGAGATCTGCGGCTGGTTGGTCTTGATTGACTCAACAATGGTTTCAGCTGTGTTTTTCGAGCGAACCACTAGTTTCCAGTCCAATTTGACTCTCCGTAATTCAGATATGTCACTAGTATCCGTACATACCGAATCTATGAATCTCTTCCCAGCACTCGGGGTATCAAGTGACTCGGGCAGCTTTTTAAGTATGATTCCATAGGAGGGCTTATCAGGCTGATTTGAAGCGCTTGGCCATTCGCTGGGTTTTTTGGCATTAATAGCCAAATGGTTCTTAATAACTCGAGACAATTCATTCACCTTAATAGCAACGGTTGCTACAGTAGCTTCACTAGTAGTTGGGACTGAGCAGGGAGAATCAAAAACAAAGGCCGACAATTTGGTCTTCTTGGCCTGAGCTTGGTGAATCCATCTGCAAATTTCCGCAAAAATCTCTCCATCTTTTGCGTGAATTTTACAGCGTGTTGTAAACTGCATTAGTTTATGGAGCGAGTCTTTGGCTTTCAGAATTTCTTCTGGTGTGAAAAATCTGACGCCTGTATCAATTATTCCCTCCAGTTTTTCTCCTCTTTCCATGCTACGGCTCACGAAGTTCAACACAGCATTCAGGAATAATTTGTCCTCCATTTCCGTCGACATCCCGAAAACAACGTGATACTGTCGAAGCACCTTGAGAAAAGGTTGAAAATTGCTTATAAGATTTGCGTAATAAAATCTTCTATTGGCAACTTCCAATCGGCAACACTGATCTAAAATAATTGCTCCCAGGGGAAATCACAGCGGTCAAAATAACCAAGCCATAGATAAGCCAATTATAAAAAGTCTTCAAATAAGTGTCTACTGGGAAATTGGCAGAAATTGCTCACAATGAAAACAGGGTTTTATCCAAAAAAGAGTTCTTTACACCACAAGCTCTAGATCAAGACTGAAGTGAATTATGAAGTGAACAATTTCACGTCTTTTTTTCAGAATAGTTCTAGAAACAAGATTAATTTAGAAGAAGTTCTCCGAATTAGAAATTCAGTGGACATAATCGCGAAAACGAAGGCAACCGAACATTGGAGATCATTGTTCAACTGGGAAACTCTTCTACCCGCTTTGACCAGATTAATTCTGCTTGGATTTATTTTCGTAAAATCGAGTAAATTATGGATAGATTATTCAGTCCACAAAGAAAAGGAAATTTCAGATTAATAATGAACAAGAAATGATAGAGTTGGAAGATTCTTAGAAATTTTAATTCTCTCCATTGTCAAAATTTACAAAGAATTTAAGTAGGGGAGACTGAAAAGACATCGTCTTTTTATTAAAAGTACAATTTTTCAAGCAGCTTACACTTTTAACAGAATTAGTTGAATAAAATGGCAGTGAAAAATTACTTAAATTCAGCAAAAGCAAAATAATAGCAACAAAATTGCACTAAAAAATCCAAGAAGTTTACGACACATGGGGTCATGAATTCTCTGGGTATTGAGGGGAAAATTCAGGACAGCGTTATACAATAAACAGATGAAGTCCATTACTTGGGTTACGCAAAGTAACCTATGGCAGATTTACCAGCCCTGAAAGAGAGTCTAAAACCCTAGTCAGAATGATGATAAAAGAGTTAGGGAGAAGGAACTAAGAGCTTTGGACCTTTTTGGTGAGTTCTTTTTACGTATTTACTTTTATTTAGGACCAACTTCATTTTCTCTAGAAACTAGAAACATTTTCACTAAAAAAAGAAATATTAGTACCATTTTTAATAACGGAAAAAAATGATTAAAGCTGCGGCTTTCTGTGTTCAAACATGTTTCAGTTTAGCTCTTAACATTCAAAAAATTGCGGAAAATCAGTCATAAAGAGTTTTACTTTCATCAAGGGGTTAGTTTTCTATATATATTGATATTCTCTATACATTCATATCTGTAATCTATGAACAGCGGAACTTGAGCCACGTAGTAGTTAGACAAACTGAACCTCAAATAGCATCTAACCCCCCCCCCCATCTTCTGTATTACCTCTTTCCTAAAGTAAACTCACACTCTACCATCCTGGCGATTTTAAATTCATTGTAAACTGCCTCATGTTAACTGAGGAACCGAGAGCCTCTGGAATCAAATACTAAAGATTAAAGGGGAAATTTAGAATGAAACATCTTGTCTTTTAAGTTAAGCGGTACACAAACCCCTAAAATCAGAGTCAATTAGAGATTGGAGGTATAACCTAATTTCCTAACAACCCTTCCCTGGTGTCAACGGTATACTTGCTTTGGGAGTTCTAGAGGGAGCATGGAAAACCAGACTTGACTAAATAAGTTAAACTTTCAATCAGCAACCAAAGTTCCAAGAGTACCAGGACGCCAACGGTCTCAGATTAGTAAAACCTATTTTATAATCACCATGTCTACATTTTTAATTGGATCTTGAATTTTAAGAAATAACAAAATATGTGTATATAGTAACGCGGAAAACTCTATAAACGGGTGGGTCTACATTAACCCGTATCTTAAATAAGAGTTTGACAAAACGAGTTCGCGGTTGGCCAAAATTCCACTAAAATTCTGAGAAATGTTATACTAATATATTTCATTCCATTCTTGGTGGACTACTAAAACCCAGCTCTATAATAAGGAAAAAGAACTTTGACACAGAGACAAAATCACAGGAAAAACAATCAAAGCTGTGGAAAAGAATTTGGAGCACGCTTTTATTTTAGAGCACGCATTATCTTTGCTATTGGAGTAAAACATTTAGTATAAGTATTGTGGTTTAAGCCACATAGAAAGGTAACAGTCTTACAAATAAAGCAACCCAAGGTACCAGCCACAAAGGGGAAATACATATCCAGGTATAATTGTAAAAAGAAATAAACGGAACTTTCATTTATTTCTAAGAGTCCGGTGTCGCCTTGACTTCAAATTGTTTGAACAGTAAGAGAGTATGTTCAGCATAAATATATATACGAACAGTCCTATGCTCTTCATTACAGAATTTTGAAACACATCAAGCTAAACCACTCTTCTTGACTCTGCCTTCGCGCACGCACAATGACAAATGACATATGCTATGCTCTGACTGAATGCCAACTTGCCAAGAAGCAACTATTACTGAGAGTCTGAGACGCACAAGGGGAAATCCTTTTACGAGCGGTTTAATCTGTATTATTTTTGGAGAAAATTCTGCTACTATTCATATATATATATATATATATATATATATATATATATATATATATATATATATATATATATATATATATATATATATATATATATATATATATATATATATATATATATATATATATATATATATATATATATATATATATATATATATATATATATATATATATATATAATTTTTGAGAAAATTTCTTTAGATTTCTTCTTCTACATGTAAGTTCTCATTATCGACAACAGCTAGCGGTGGTAGATCCCTTGGATCACTATGCTTTGATCTTGAATCGAAAATTCTAGGTCGCATTTCCTACAACACAGAGTAATTTCACTGTTTATTGTAATAGCCAATGTCTTCACAACGATGACGTAGGAACCATACTCTCACAGCATAAATATATATATATATATATATATATATATATATATATATATATATATATATATATATATATATATATATATATATATATATATATATATATATATATATATATATATATATATATATATATATATATAATATATATATTTATGCTGTGGAGAGTATGGTTCCTACGTCATCGTTGTGAATACATTGGCTATTACAATAACAGTGAAATTACTCTGTGTTGTAGGAAATGCGACCTAGAATTTTCGATTCAAGATCAAAGCATAGTGATCCAAGGGATCTACCACCGCTAGCTGTTGTCGATAATGATAACTTACATGTAGAAGAAGAAATCTAAAGAAATTCATTCCTGAACACACAAAACATTTTTGTGTGTAGATAAAACATTTGCTAATATACCAATTTACAAATATCACCACTGTTACTGCCCTTTATTCTTAGGGCACTGAAATAAATATTACACAAATAGGGGACTGTCTTTTCCGTCATGAAATCATTCAAGTTTTGTACGTCCACGTAAATGCTGAGAAATTCTTTATAGGTGTAGCCTCGAAATGGAATACAAAGTACAATAATGTATGGAACCTGCAGTTTGGTCGGCAAATTTTGCACTCTCTTCCGGTTCTTAACAATACATTTTCCTTTGTTTTTAAAACAGGTCTTGAAATGGGACGGTAGAATGTGTAGGTGTAGGGCAAGCCGAGAGGATCGAAAAATTCTACATATCCACTATTTTGAAAGATTCAGAGCCCTGGTCCAGTCGTTATATTCAATGTGCTATTGGACAAGGATAATGCAATTGTTCAACTATGGATTGTTTTGCATATTAGATTTGTTCGAGATAATTCGACACTAAACAATAGGATTTGTATCTGGACATACGTGGATCCTTGTTAAGCACTTCGATTGTTTGATTGGTATTCATGGTGCCAAGTCTAGTAGAACATTGCGGTCGAGGTTGGTTTTCCGTTAGGTTTCAAATTGACTGAGCGAGATTAGCGTGATACTCTATGTCTATAGCTTAGAGAAGTTGCACTCTAAACATACAGTGGCAGTTCGTACAATACTCATATCTTGGGATGCCCAACAAATCCAATACAATTATACCATGAGTTTTTGAAAACATTGAACACGTTATTCCATTTTCAAAAAGTTGTGATTTTCAATCCAGTCAATTCGTATAGGATTCTTTAGGATCTATCCAATGACAGGTTGTCCAGGGGGATTTCATTTTCTTTACACATAAGATTGGAAAGTCAAAATAAATCAAATTTGTTTGGGAGAGACTGTGCCTGATCCTACGACACTAGCACTTTAAACTAAGTTCAATGCATGCTTTGAAGGGATTTAATTTTTGATCAGATAAAAAAAACTAGTTTTTTTTACTGAAAGCAGGGAGCGACATTAAAACTTAAAACGAACAGATTTCTGTATATGAAAGAGGTTGTCCCCTCCTCAATGCCCTGCTCTTTCAGCTAAAGTTTTCTTATTGTTTTAAAAAGTAGAGATAAGAGAAAGGGCCAAACATTAGCGTAAAGAGTGGGGCGTTGAGGAGGGGACAGCCACTTTTATAAACATAATAATTTCTGTTCGTTTTAAGTTGTAATGTCCCTCCTTACTTTCAGTTAAAAAATAATTGGTTTTTATTTTATGAACCTTTTTGAATTAATACAGGTTTTGAAGATTGCTCACAGTAGACAAATAATTAAAACAAAATTTGCATATTAATTTTACCTTTTTTAACTAATAATAACCTTACAGTAAACTATGTTTGATTTTTGTTCCAGTATATTTAAAAATGACTCCTGAATCACAAAGCCTGTTTAAATAGAATTAATTAAAAAAAACTTTTCCCACAAAATAGGTTTTTCAAAGAAATGTAAAGAACTCCATTAAACAATAAATGAGCAAAAATAAAATCAAACAATCTACCAAGCGTGAAACTACCACAATTCAGCATCGATAAATAAATGAAACCCAAAACGAACAGAAATTACAATAAATAACCGAGTCAAACTCAAAACGAGCAGCAATGAACATAAGATGGGCGCAAAACCCCTATGCCTTCCCAAGGCCAGAACAAAATTTGCAGTTTACTGAAAAATATAAAAGTTTTTACTTTTATAACTTTAATAAATCAAATAATATTAACATTTTGATTACTAAATATATGTATATGTATATTAAACTGACAATGCTCATTCATTTGTATTATTTAAGTAAAGTGCAAATTTTGTTCTGGCCTTGGGAAGGCATAGTGGTTTTGCACCCAACTTATGTTAATTTCTGCTCGTTTTGAGTTTGACTCGGTTATTTATTGTAATTTCTGTTCGTTTTGGGTTTCATTTATTTAAAATTGCTGATTTGTGGTCATATCACGCTTCGTAGATTATTTGATTTTATTTTTGCTTATTTTTGGTTTAATGGAGTTTTATACATGTCTTTGAAAAACTTACTCTTTAGCAAAAGTTTTTTTAATTGATTTCTGTTGGTTTTTCACTGACATAGATTATTCAGCAAAGCAGAAAATAACACTTAGATATGTTCGTTTTTTAAGACTTTATAGTTTAGCCTGCTATTTGTATGCAGTATACCCTTTTAAAAATCTGGACAAAAAATAGTACTGTTTAATTTAGTTTCATACCTCCTCTAGTTGATCTGAAATGGAAAACTTGATACCAATCACAAAAAAAAACTGTTCACTTTCTTTCATAGCTTGGATACACTTACGCTATTTTGATTTGGTTAAATTTTAAGAGCAGAAGTAGCCCCGAAAGTTTGAACAAAATACCCTCAGTCGTTCTTGGGATACTGCTGAGATGCCTTATTGGGAATTAGCATTATCACAGTGCATTTTTATTTAATCTTAAGGCAAAATTTAGTTTTTAAACATAATGGGCAAATGGGAGGGTGGGCGTGGGAGGGGGATTAGTTGCCCTCTAATCACTTTCGACTATTAAAAAAGGCATCAGCCCTTTCTATTTTCAATCGAATGAGCCATTTTCGAAGTTCCCACGACAACTCCTTCGATACAAAGTGCCCTGGTCTAAACAACAACAGCAACAAAAAAATAATTATACCCACATCGATCTTTACTATAAAAATGTCAAGCCTTCCAATCACTTTCGACTATTAAAAAGGGCAATAGGCTTTTCGATTTCCAATTGAATGACCCCTTTTGGAAACGACAACGCTTCCTAAGGTCTGTTAGGGTGGTTGTCATTCTTTAAGACCGAATTTCCAGAATTTTCAACTACTTTAAACAAAATGGCTATCTCAAAATTTTGATTGGATGTGTTTGGGGAAATGGTGGGCGTGAGAGGGGCGGTAGTCGCTCTCCAATCACTTTCAACTATTAAAAATGGCCCTAGCCCTTTCAAATTCCAATCAAATGAACCCTTTTGAAGTTTCTACTACAAAACTTTCAATAAAAATCTTATATGTCCCCAGGGCATAACTTACAACCCTTGCCCTGAGTGCTGGAGGAGGGTGTAATTCTCAAAGGCCTAGTTTCCAGAACTTTCTACTACGTTGAACAAAATGGGTATCTGAAAATTTTGATTGGATGTATTTGGAGGAGTGGTGGTCTGAGAGAGTAGAATGCATCGTATGGATTCTAAGACCGCTTTACGAAAACATTTCTATAGATGCTCTACACCTTTTCAAAAAAAGTGAGTAGAGCCTGTCAAAGATTTTGATAACCTCTATCTTAAAGGTATCTCGTCGGGTTTGATTAAGAATGCATCGTGTCTAGAATTGATTTGCATATGGTTTTAAATCATTTTGCCTAAAAGCTAACTCTATTTGTGAAAAAAGGGTATAGCATTTGCGAATTGAACTGTATGACCGATCTTAATTGAATAATAGGGAAAAAACAGAGCTAGATAACATTTTCGAATTGGATTGTATGAAGGTGATAAAAAAAGGGTTAAACTAATTACCAGTTAAGGTAAGCCCGAAGGGCTTGTTAACTCAGGCAATTTGTTATAAATTTGGAACAACATCAATCTATGAAAATGGTTAACAATGATAAAATGGTCCTGTGAGTTTACCTGGCTTTACTTCTTCGATGTGTTCTGTATAATACACAAGTGGCGTTCGAACAGTGTTGTCAATTTAAAATAGGGCCTAACGTTATAGTATACTAAAAAGCTAATACTAATAGAGATGTAGATGTCAAGAAAATAATTTTAATAATGAAATTCAGAACAATCCATAAAAATCCTTACAAATCAAGTAGTGAGGTGATTATAGGTTTGAAGCATCATGGATCATAAACACCAATGACCCTAACCACCAACGACCTCAAGCTCAAAGGTCCCATACCTCCAAGGGGCCCCTCCCTCCAAATTTTTGCCCCCCCCCCCCACCTCCCCCCATTTTTTTGATTTTTTTTTAAGTTTTATTATTATTATTTTTTTTAACATGTTATATTTTTTAAACTTTTTGTTATATCTCTTAGAATGGCATGTAACATACTTAAAACATAAAAAATCACATTTAATATTTTCCAAACTCAAAATGAAAAAGGTATAGACATGTTAGCCGTGACGATTACTATTAGAAAAATAATGTTTGTAGTAGCACTTCTTTTTATTCGACAAATTTTTTTTTTGGACTTCGAAATTATTCAACTTTTTTTTACGTATCTTAAAATAGCATGAAATATGCTTATGGCTCTAACAATTGTACTCTATGCTTGCTCAGAGACACGATGCGGCTTTCCCACTGATACTTTATGGCGGGTTATAGACACTACCTAGTTTATTGCATGTATTAAATCAGTATTTTTTACGCAGTGGAACGATAAACACGTAATTCGTATATTTAAAAAAGTGAAGATGAAGCATTTTAAGAAAATGTGTTCACATGATAGTGTTATTTTTGCATTGAATGCTGACATGGAGAAGTATTTGAAATTTGAATTAAGTACAAGTGGTAGCACTATCGGAAACGTATGCGTGCATTGTCATGAAAGTAAGGAATTAAATTTCTTTGGAGTACCGAAAAAATTCAACTCTTATGTTGGTGGATATACGAGATGGAGATCTCCAGAGATGATTGCACTTAAAGAGAATGCCAACATAAAAATAATCGCTGACGATAGAAGACAACTCCTTGCTACTGTTGCAGGTAACATATTACCTACTGATGCATCCTATCGTCAGCTTTCGGGTATTAGCATTCAACGGAAGGTCAAAAGAAGAAAGGCCTACTCTTCTACTAATATCATAAACCATATCTTGTCTACGTGCCGAAACTGTTACCTGTATAAAAATAATGTTGCAATAGACAGTGAAATTGCCGGAAAAGTAAAAAGGGCATTGATAGAACATATCACTTAGGAATATAAAGATGAATCGATGAAAAACAAAGTGCCAGCAAACGTTACTACCATTGATCAAACAGTTAATGAAACAAATAATACCATAGACGAAACGCATAATGAACCTTTCGGTGACACACCAGTAAAAATTGTGTATGACTCAAAATGGAATAATGATTATTCTACTGATTACGAGCTAAGAGAAGACAATAGCTACAATATCAAGAGAGAACATGGTGAACTATTTCATGGAACAGATTCAAAATGTCCAAAGTTGATCATTGATATTAATAATGTATCATAATATATTTTTGTATTAATATTCTACATGGTATTATTGCATTAAAAATATATTATGCATTACATTGTTATCCGTTCATTATTTTTAGAGTATGCTAGCATATCACACGTTTAGAATGTCTGTTAAAACATCGGAGATGTAAGAAAAGGAATTTGCATAAATCTATTGTCAGACACATCGGATAACATTGACAAAATCTAAGCATCAGAGTGAATAAATTTGTTATATCAACATCTTTGTCAGATACATCGGATAAAATTGACTAAATCTATGTATTAGATTGAATAAGTTCTTTATCAACATTCTTTCTTGGATACGTTGGATAACATTGTGAAAATCTCTTTATTAGAGTGGATAAATTCTTTATCAACTTCCCTTTGTCTGATACATCAGATAACATTCACAAAATCTGTGTATTAGAATGAATAAATTCCTTATCATCATCCTTTGTCGGTTAAGTCAGAGAAAATTTAGAAAATCTAAGTATCAGAGTGAATAAATTCTTCAATGTCTTTTCTACGGATATATTTAATAAAACTGAGCAAATAAAAGCGTCACAGGAAATTCTATATCAATTTCTACATTAACTTCTTTGTCGGATTTATCAGATAACATTAAAAAGACTAAAGTACAAGCTGGAATAAATTCTTCATAATCATTATTTATAGAATGTGCATGATAAAACTGAGAAAATTTAAGTATTGGAGCGAATAAATTCTGTATCAATATGTTTTGATAGATAAATTTGCTTAAACTGACATAATTTAAGTATCGAATTGAACAAATCCTTTATTAAAATTCTTTATCGATATCATTTGTCAGATACGTCGGATAACATTGACAAAATCTATTTTTTAGAATGAATAAATTCTTTATCATCATCCGTTATTGGATATGTCATTATGAAAAAATTGTAAGTAAGTAAGTAACAAACTCTTTCTTGAATTCAATTCTTGGATACACAATACAGAAATTTAATTCAGGAAATTATAAAAAAATTGAACAAATTCTTTATTAACATTCTTTATCGATTGAATTCGCTTCCTGGACAGACAATACAGCAATTTCACAAAATATAAGTATCAGAGTGATTAAATTCTATATCAACATCCATTTCTCGAATACATAGGATAAAATTGACAAAATCTATGTGTTAGAGTGAATACTTTTTTTTTATCAAAATCTTTTGTCATATACATCGGATAAAATTGACAGAAACTAAGTGTCAGAGTGAATAATTTTTTTTATCAACATCCTTTGTCAGATACATCGGATAAAATTGACAATATCTAAGTACCAGAGTGAATAAATGCATTATCAACATTCTTTGTCGGGTAGATTTGACAAAATATAAGTATCAGAGTGATTAAATTCTATATCAACATCCTTTTCTCGTATAAATAGGATAAAATTGACGAAATCTAAATGTCAGAGTGAATAATTTTTTTTTTATCCACATCTTTTGCCAGATACATTGGATAAAATTGACAAAATCTAAGTGTCAGAGAGAATAAGTTTTTTTTATCAACATCCTTTGTCAGATACATCGAATTAAAATTGACAAAATCTAGATATCAGAGTGAATAAATGCTTTAACAACATCCTTTATCGGATATGTCGGATAAAATTGACAAAATCTAAGTATCAGAGTGATTAAATTCTATATCAACATCCTTTTCTCGGATACATGGGATAAAATAGACAAAATCTAAACACCAGAGTGAATAAATTCATTATTAACATCCTTTGTCGGATATGTCGGATAAAATTGACAAAATCTATGTATCAGAGTGATTAAATTCCATATCAACATCCCTTTCTCAGATACATGGGATAAAATTGACAAAATCTAAGTATCAGAGTGAATAAATGCTATATCAAAATCCTTTAAATGTATTATCAACATCATTTGTCGGGTATATCGGATAAAATTGACAAAATATAAGTACCAGAGTGAATAAATGCATTATCAACATTCTTTGTTGGATAAAATTGACAAAATATAAGTATCAGAGTGATTAAATTCTATATTAACCTCCTTTTTTTACCTCCTATATTAACCTCCTATATTAACCTATATTAACCTCCTCTGGTACATAGGATAAAATTGACGAAATCTAAGTATCAAAGCGATTAAATTCTCTACCAACATCCCTTTCTCGGATACATGGGATAAAATTGACACAATCTAAATACCAGAGTGAATAAATTCATTATCAACATCCTTTGTCGGATACGTCGGATAAAATTGATAAAATATAAGCATCAGAGTTATTAAATTTCATATCAACATCCCTTTCTCGGATACATCGGATAAAATTGACAGAATCTAAGTGTCAGAGTGAATAATT
The DNA here is from genome assembly GCF_049724085.1 of Artemia sp. Qi Xiang Cuo. Classification (NCBI taxonomy): domain Eukaryota; kingdom Metazoa; phylum Arthropoda; class Branchiopoda; order Anostraca; family Artemiidae; genus Artemia; species Artemia sp. Qi Xiang Cuo. The sequence goes on along the minus strand of NC_142810.1, from coordinate 31,146,721 downwards.
TTTTTTATCAACATCCTTTGTCAGATACATCGGATAAAATTGACAACATCTAAGTACCAGAGTGAATAAATGCATTATCAACATTCTTTGTCGGATAAAATTGACAAAATATAAGTATCAAAGCGATTAAATTCTATATCAACATCCTTTTTTCGGATACATGGGATAAAATTGACAATTTCTAAATACCAGAGTGAATAAATTCATTATCAACATCCTTTGTCGGATATGTCAGATAAAATTGACAAAATCTAAGTATCAGAGTGATTAAATTCCATATCAAAATCCCTTTCTCGGATACATGGGATAAAATTGACAGAATCTAAGTGTCAGAGTGAATAATTTTTTTTATCAACATCCTTTGTCAGACACATCGGATAAAATTGACAAAATCTAAGTACCAGAGTGAATAAATGCTTTATCAACATCCTTTGTCGGATATAATTGACAAAATTTAAGTATCAGAGTGATTAAATTCTATATTAACATCCTTTTCTCGGACACATAGGATAACATTGACGAAATCTAAGTTTTAGAGTGAATAAATTTTTTTATCAACATCTTTTGCCAGACACATCAGATAAAATTGACAAAATCTAAGTGTCAGAGAGAATAAGTTTTTTTTATCAACATCCTTTGTCAGATACATCGAATTAAAATTGACAAAATCTAGATATCAGAGTGAATAAATGCTTTAACAACATCCTTTATCGGATATGTCGGATAAAATTGACAAGATATAAGTATCAAAGTGATTAAATTCTATATCAACATCCCTTTCTCAAATACATAGGATAAAATTGACAAAATCTAAATACCAGAGTGAATAAATTCACTATCAACATCCTTTGTCGGATATGTCGGATAAAATTGACAAATTCTAAGTATCAGAGTGATTAAATTCCATATTAACATCCCTTTCTCGGATACATGAGATAAAATTGACAAAATCCAAGTATCAGAGTGAATAAATGCTATATCAACATCCTTTAAATGCATTATCCACATCATTTGTCGGGTATATCGGATAAAATTGACAAAATATTATCAGATTGATTATATTCTATATCAACATCCCTTTCTCGAATACATGGGATAAAATTGACAAAATCTAAGTGTTAGGGTGAATAATTTTGTTTATAAACATTCTCCGTCAGATACATTGAATAAAATTGACAAAATCTAAGTATAAGATTGAATAAATGCTTTATAAACATCATTTGTCGGATATCTCGGTTAAAATTGACAAAAGCTAAGTATCAGAGTGAATAAATTCATTATCAACATCCGGTCATTTTGTCACTTTTATTCAGCATATCTTACAAAGGATGCTGAAATAGCATTTATTCACTCTGATATTTAGATTTTGTTAATTATAATTGTTGTAACTGATAAAAGATGTTGAAAAAAAATAAATTATTCACTCTAATACTTAGATTTTGTCAATTTTATCCCATGTACTCGAGAAAGGGATGTTGATATAGAATCTAATCAATCTGATACTTAGATTTTGTCAATTTTATCCGATATTTTATCCTATGTATCCGAGAAAAGGATGCTGATATAGAATTTAGTCATTCTGATACTTAGATTTTGTCAATTTTTTTCTGACATATCCGATAAAGGATGCTGTTGAAGCATTTATTCATTCTGAAATTTAAATTTGTCAATTTTATGTGATGTATCTGACAAAGGATGTTAATAAAAAAAATTTATTCACTCTGGCACTTACATTCTGTCAATTTTATCCGATGTATCTGACAAAAGATGTTGATAAATAAAATTTATTCACTCTAACACTTAGATTTTGTCAACTTTTTCCTATGTATCCGATAAATAGCTGTTGATATGGAATTTAATCACTCTTATACTTAGATTTTCTTAAATTGCTGTGTTGTCTGTCTAGGAAGCGACTTCATCGATAATGAATGTTAATAAAGAATTTGTTCAATTTGTTTTCATAATTTCCTGAATTAAATTACTGCACTGTGTATCCAAGAGGTGAATTCAAGAAAGAGTTTATTACTCACTTACTTACTTACTTATTTACTTACAATTTTTCATAATGACATAATGGCATGTCTAACAGTGGATGATAATAAGGAGTCCATTCGTTCCCAAACCATGGTATTGTCAATGCTACACCTTAATTCAGATAAAATATATGTAAGAATTCATTTTTCTACATCTTCGATGCTTTTACAGACATTCTAAACGTTTTACGGACTAGCATGCTTAGGGATTGAGGAAATTGTAGGAATGTAATGTGTAAATTATGTTTGGTGAGATAATGTTATACAGAATATTAATACAAAAGTTTATTATGGTACATTATTAATGTCAATGATCAACTTTGAGAATTTTGAACATGTTTGATAAAATAGTTCACCATCTTCTCTCTTGATATTGTAGCTATTTTCTTCTCTTAGTTCGTAATCAGTAGAATAATCATTATTCCATTTTGAGTCATACACAATTTTTACTGGTGTGTCATCAACAGGCTCAATATGCTTTTCGTCTTTGGTATTATTTGGCTCATTGACTGTTTGATCAATGGCAGTAACGTTTGCTGGTGCTTTTTTTCATCGATTCATCTTTATATACCATAGTGATATTTTCTGCCAATGCCCTTTTTATTTTTCTGGCAATTTCACTGTCTCTAATCACATTATTTTTACACATGTAACATTTTGGGAACGTAGACAAGATATGGTTTACGATATTGGTAGAAGAGTATTCCTTTCTTTTTTTAACCTGCCATTGAATGCTAATACCCGAAAGCTGACGATTAGATATATCAGTAGGTAATGTGTTACCTGCAACAGTAGCAAGGAGTTGTCCTCTATCATCAAGGATTATTTTTATGTTGGTATTCTCTTTGAGTGCAATAATCTCTGGAGATCTCAATCTCGCATAACCACCAACATAAGAGCTGAATTTTTTCGGTATTTTAAAGAAATTTAATTCCTTACTGTCATGACAATGCATGCATACATTTCCAATAGTGCTACCACTTGTACTTGTTTCTTAGTTTAAATACTTCTCCTTGTGTCATCACCAGGCTCATTATGCTTTTCGTCTTTGGTATTATTTGGTTCCTATACTGTTTGATCAATGGCACTAACGTTTGCTGGTGTATTGTTTTTCGTCGATTCATCTTTATATTCCGTAGTGATATTTTCTGCCAATGCCATTTTTATTTTTCTGGCAATTTCATTGTCTATTATCACATTATTTTTAAACAGGTAACAGTTTGGGCACGTAGACAAGATATGGTTTACGATATTAGTAGAAGAGTAGGCCTTTCTTTTTTTAACCTTCCGTTGAATGCTAATACCCGAAAGCTGACGATTAGATGTATCAGTAGGTAATGTGATACTTGCAACAGTAGCAAGGAGTTGTCCTCTATCACCAACGATTATTATTATGTTGGCATTCTCGTACTTGTTTCATAGTTTAAATACTTCTTCTTGTCGGCATTCAATGCTACATTAACATTGTCATGTGAACACACTTTATTAAAATGCTCCATCTTTACTTTTTTTTAAAGATATGACTTATGTGTTTATCGTTCCACTGCGTAAAAAAATACTGATTTAACACATGCAATAGACTAGGTAGTGTCGATAACTGGACATAAAATACCACTGGGAAAGCCACGTCGTGTCTCTGAGCAATCATAGAGTACAATTGTTAGAGCCGTAAGCATATTTGGTCATTTTAAGATACGTACAAAAAAAAATTAGAAAATAAATAAAGTTGAATAATTTCGAAGTTTAAAAAAATAGTTTGTTTTTATGAAAAAGATATTGAATTAGAACAATCAGTCCTCATTATTATGAGTATCCAAAACTGGACTTAAGTTTCACCTATGAGCCAACAAATTGTACTTTCCATAATTTTCTTTAAAAAAACGAGAGTTTACGGTCAAAAACCCTTATTAGCTCAGATTTTACGAAAATAGTTTTATTTTTCGATCCAAAAATAGACTTAAGTTTCACATTTGAAACAGAGAATTGTATTTTCCATAATTTTCTTAAAAAAAACTAGAGTTTAAGGTCAAAAACCCTTATTAGCTCAGATTTTACAGAAATAGTTTATTTTTCGATCCAAAACTGGACTTAAGTTTCACCTATGAGCCATTGAATTGTATTTTTCATATTTTTTTTACAAAAAAAATAGAGTTTACGGTAAAAAACCCTTATTAGCTCAGATTTTACGGAAATAGTTTTATTTTTTCCATCCAAAATGGACTTAAGTTTCACATTTGAATCAGAGAATTGTATTTTCCATGATTTTCTTACAAAAAACTAGAGTTTACGGCCAAAAATCCTTATTAGCAAAGATTTTATGGAAAGAGTATTATTTTTCGATCCAAAAATAGACTTAAGTTTGACATTTGAGCCAGAGAATTGTATTTTCCATAATTTTCTTACAAAAAACTAGAGTTTGCAGTCAAAATACCTTATTAGCTTAGATTTTATGGAAATAGTTTTATTTTTCGATCTAAAATGGACTTAAGTTTCACATTTGAACCGGAGAATTGTATTTTCCATAATTTTCTTACAAAAAACTAGAGTTTACGGTCAAAAACCCTTATTAGCTCAGATTTTACGGAAATAGTTTTATTTTTCGATCCAAAAATAGACTTAAGTTTCACATTTGAACCAGAGAATTGTATTTTCCATAATTTTCTTACAAAAAACTAGAGTTTACGGTCAAAAACCCTTATTAACTCAGATTTTACAGAAATAGTTTATTTTTCGATCCATAACTGGACTTAAGTTTCACATTTGGACCATATAATTGTATTTTCCATAATTTTCTTACAAAAAACTAGAGTTTACGGTCAAAAACCCTTATTGGCTCAGATTTTACAGAAATAGTTTATTTTTCGATCCATAACTGGTCTTAAGTTTCACCTATGAGCCAACGAATTGTATTTTCCATAATTTTCTTACAAAACTAGAGTTTATGGTCAAAAACCCTTACTAGCTCAGATTTTACGGAAATAGTTTTATTTTTCGATCCAAAATGGACTTAAGTTTCACATTTGAAGCAGAGAATTGTATTTTCAATACTTTTCTTACACGAAACTAGAGTTTACGGTCATAAAGCCGTATAAGCTCAGATTTTAGGTTAGCAATTCGCCCCCCACTCTCACACTATAACTACACTAAGACATCCCTCTGTCATCGCCCCATCTCCCCCACAACCCTTTTCAGCCCTGTCTCGTTAAAAACTTTATTTCAACTCATTCATTCGGGTATTTTCGCAGGCAATTCGGCCCACAGTAAAGCACTATAAGTACTCTAAGACACCCCGCTGCCATCACCCCATCCCCGAAAAACATTTTTTTTGTTAAAAATTTTTATTTCAAGTCATTCATTTGGTTTTTTCGCAAGCAATTCGTGCAACAGTACAGCACTATAACAACTCTATGACACCCTTCTGCCATCACCCCATCCCCCCAAAAACACTTTTCAGACATTTCTCGTTAAAAATTTTAATTCAACTCATTCATTCGGGTTTTTCGCAAGCAATTCGAGCCACAGTAGAGCACTATAGCTACTCAAAGACATCCCGCTGACATCACCCCATCCCCCCAAAAATATTCTTTCAGAGATTTTTGTTAAAAAATTTTAGTTCAAGTCATCCACTCGGGTTTTTTGCCAGCAATTCGCCCCCCACTATCACACTATAACTACTCTAAGAAACCCTTCTGCCTTCAACCCATCTCCCCAAGAACACTTTTCAGACATTTCTCGTTAAAAATTTTATTTCAACTCATTCATTTGGGTTTTTCGCTAGCAATTCACCCCCCCCCACTATCACACTATAACTACTCTAAAATATCCTTCTGCTATAAACCCATCTCCACAATAACAATTTTCATTCATTTCTCGTTATAATTTTTTTTTAAACTCTTTCATTTAGTTTTTTCGCTTGAATTTTGCCCCCCCCCCCCACTATCACACGATAAATACACTAAAACATCCTTCTACGATCAACCCATCTCCCCCAAAATACTTTTCAGCCATTTCTCCTTAAAAATTTTATTTTTAAGTCATCCACTCGGGTTTTTTGTAAGCAATACACCCCCAAACTATCACACTATAACTACTCTATGACAACCGACTGCCATCGCACTATCTCCCCCAAAAAACATTTTTTCAGAGATTTCTAGTTAAAAATGTTATTTCTACTCATTCATTTGGCTTTTTCGCTAGCAATTCGCCCCCCCCTATCACACTCTAACTAGGCTAAGACACCCCTCTGTCATCGACCCATCTCCCCCAAAACACTTTTAAGCCATTTCTAGTTAAAAATTTTATTTCAACTCATTCATTCGTTTTTTTTGCAACCAATTTGGCCCACAGTACAGTACTATAAGTACTATAAGACACCCCGCTGCCATCACCCCACCACTTGTGTATTATACAGAACACATCGAAGAAATAAAGCTATCCGTTATTAAAATTCTTTTCTTGCCATCTACATCTCTCTTAGTATCAACTTTTTAGTATACTATAATGTTAAACTCTATTTTAAATTGACAACACCGTTCAAACGCCACTTGTGTATTATACAGAACACATCGAAGAAGTAAAGCTAGGTCAACTCATAAGACCATTTTATCATCGTTAACCATTTCCATAGATTGATATTGTTCCAAATTAATAATAAATAAGCTATGAGTTAAAAACCCCAAGGGGTTTCCTTAACTGATAATCACCAATTCACAAATGCTATACCCTTTTTTCTCCACCTTCACACGATCCAATTCGCAAATGCTATCTAGCTCTGTTTTTTCCCTATTATTCAATTAATATCGTTCGTATAATCCAATTCGAAAATTCTAAACCCTTTTTTATCCACCTTCATACGATCCAATTCACAAATGCTAAACCGTTTTTTAGAGCTATGATCGCAATGAATGGTACTTGTTATCAGAAAACAATGTCAATTGCCAAAAAAAAAAAATAAAAAATAAAACCCACCATGTTGAATATGCTTCAAAAACCCATCTGGTTGAAAATGTGTTTGACCAATTTATAGGTTTGCTCACTTTTTAAAATGTGCACGGGAAACTGTACTGTATATTCTTGTGAAATTCCTTGTGTAATTGATATCAATAGCAAAAAACAGTCTGATTGTGTTATACAATCTCAAATATACTCTCAAAACGTGTTTAACCACTTTATAGGTTTTCTCGCTTTTTACAAAGTGCCGTAAAACTGAAGTGTATATTCATGCCTCAGGCTTGTAGTCGTGAAAACACACTGTATATTCATGTAGTCGTGAAACCTTTATATAACTTACTACTAGTATTGCAAGCAAACTGTTTTAGCCCTTTTTAGATTTCTTGATGTTACTACAAAAATCTTGGAGACTTAGCCAACCGAGCTCACTCTTAAAAAAAATGAATTTTTTTTTAATTGATCCTTAGTTATAATATTTCAAACTCTTGATTTTTTTTTCAATTATCAATTTATAGCGCACTTATGGTGTCAGTTTACTAGCTTAACATTTAAATGTGTTTCTCAAAAGGGCCTGGACCAGTTTAAGAGTTAATTTTCGATACGTCCTAAAATTCCTAAACAATAGCAAGATACGTCTTAAATTTTTTTTAGTCATACTCTAACTAAGCTGTATTTGAGCCGTCTATTTGAACACATAGTTATCTGCTTGTACACTCTAGCACAAAATTAATATGCATTTTTTCGACAAAATGAAAACTATGAAAACGCATATACATAGGCTTATATTAAATCAGTATGATTTCGGTTACAGTTTTACAAAAATAGGAGGGAACGATCATCGATGCCGATTTACCTTGAATTTCTTGGGGTCTAATTTCAGCTTTGACCTGGTTTTGGCATTCACTCTAGCATATGTAGTGATGCTGAGGTAATTTGAGCAAAGTATTCCCAAAACACATCGTTAGCTGGTCGCACATATCAGGTAATGATTAAAGCCTCATTTTGAATATAATTTACTACTCAACTTCCAGTTATGATTTCTGATACTCTTTTCTGAATAGCTACACTTTCATCGCGTAACTAGCTGATTATCTGGACGAATGGGCCCCAAACAGGTACAGAATATTTGTGTTAGTATGATAATACCGAAATTTCAAAAACTAGCCTACTTCCAGTTTGTGTCTCAATTTAGTTTTAATATAAAGTTTTAGGTGACAAGCATTCTATGAAACCATGTCTACTAAATAAAACTTAGAAAGAATGTGGAAACTTAGATAATAAAAATTACCGTCTTTTGAACGTAAACACCAGAAATCCGGTTGAGCTGGAATCATAAACATCAGGGTCAGAATCAAAATGGCTGCTGTGGCATCTTCAACTTGACTAAAAGGAAAATAAATACAATTGTATATCAAGAATAGGAATATTTGGATTAAGTTTATACAGTGTTTGTTCTGTCAAAGTGTCTGTTGTGTTTATGTGTTTACTTTGTATTTCACCTGTTTTCTTTATTTTATTTGTGCCCGGTCTTTTCTCTTTCTCTGCACGACAAGTTTTTAAATCAATACAAAGACACATGCTTTAAAGGTGACATCCTTAATTATAAGATTCAGTTATAAATTGTGTGCAACGTTTATTATTCACATAATATATTGCTTCTTTGACCGTTTTTCTTAACTTTTACTACCCCAGTCTGTCTGCTACTCCAGAGCCAGCCATTGGCTATCTTTTTCTAAACTTAATCTAACGAGCCACAGTGCTAAGATTTAAAGGGTACTAGTTGAATCTTAGTTTGGTTAGAATAAAGCAATATTAGAAACGCAAATATTATTAATTTGGAGATTTTTTTTAATTTGTTCATTTATGAATCCATATTCAGTGTCCTTAAGTTACTCTTATCTATATTATAGCTATATAAATGAAGAACTTGTGTATTAAGAGAAAATTTAAACTTTTCTTTCTAAAAAACATTACTAGGAGTAGAAAGGGGGGTGCTACTCCGGGACGACACCCCTGCTGCCACCTACAACTTTTTTACATAATTTATAGAACCATGTTTTATGTCTGTTCGTTGTCAGTGAGAATTAAAAAACAGGAATTTTGTCACATTTATGTATGTTTTCTTGGATGGTTATGTGTGTTTGTCAATTTATTTGATGTTTTTCATGGATGTTTAATGGTTTTTGTCAGTGAGAATTTGAAAAACAGGAACTTTGTCACATTTATGGATGTCATCAGCAATTCATGTCTGTTTTATGGTTTTCTCAGTGAGAATGAAAAAACAGGAACTTTGTCACATTTATGGATGTCAACAGTAATTCATGTCTGTTTTATGGTTTTCTCAGTGAGAATGAAAAAACAGGAACTTTCTCACTTGGAAAACCATAAACCACGTGGTCCTGTCACGAGTAGCACCTGTGAACTTGATTTACATAATCGCTAGGGGAAATTATTGATTCACGAAGGGGAGAATTAAGAAACATTAAGGCTTCTTTAATCTTAGGTCTGAGGGATAAACGTTCTTTAGGTCAGAGAGAAAAATTAATATTCTATTTTTAAATAGGGCTTCATTGATCTTTAGTGTCAGGAATTATAATTGACATCACTTGTTATCTTGGAATTATGCGGGAGTCTAAAGAGATAGAAATTCTATTTTTAAATACGGCTTCACGGAGCTTTAAGTCGGAGAGATAAATTGATATTCTAACGAAACCCTAATAGTTTAGCTAGGAAAATTTATGAGATGAAGAGATTAACGTAGGAAAGGGTTTCCTAGAAATTTGAAATGCGTTAGCGCAGAGATGCCAAACAAAAGGAACACGCTGAAATTACGTTTAGGGATTATTTGGGCGAAACCGTTTTATCCATTTTATGGGATTATTTTGGCGAAACAGTTAGATACATTTTGAAAGAAGATTTTAGGAAAGGTTTTAGAAGAGAATTTGAGGGTGAAACTCTGTGGTCGTTATAATACACAAGTTCCATTTGAATAGTGTTGTGAGGTCCTCTACCCCAACCCCAAAGGGTTCCGATCCCCCCCCCCAACCCCCAAGGCAGCCCCCGGTACTCAAAGGGCCCCCAAGCTCCCATAGAGCCCCAACCCCCCAAACGCCCTCCTCAGACCCTCAAAGGCCCTCCTCTGGTCCTCAAAGGGCCCCCGGACCCTCAAAGGGCACCCCGGACCCCAAAGGCCCTCCCCCGGTCCTCAAAGGTCCCCCGGGCTCCCAAAGAGCCACCAGCGCCCCCAAAGGCCCACCCAGACCCCCAAAGGCCATCCCCAGGCTCCCCAAAGGCCCATCGAGCTCCCAAAGGACCAACGGGGTCCCAAAGGCCCTACACCGGTCCCCAAATGTCCCCCAGGCCCCCAACTGTCCCCCCGGACCCCCAAAGGCCCTCCCCCGGCCCCCAAAGGGCCAACCGGCTCCCAAAGGACCAATCGGTCCTCAAGTGTCCCCCAGACTCCCAAAGGCCCCCCTGTGCCCCAAAGGCCCTCCCCCGGTCTCCAAAGGTTCCCCGGGCCAGAGAAGCGCCACCGGGATGCGCCGTGGGCCAGAAAAGCGCCGCAGGATGTGCCACAGGGATTCACCGCGGGTCAGGAAAGCGCCGTGGGGGATGCGCCGCAGGGAGGCACCGCAGGAAAGCGCCGCATGATGCGCCGCAGGGATGCGCCGCAAAAAAAAGTAAACTAAAAAGTAAAAATTTCTAAATGTTATCCCCCAAACCCACTCCTCAGACCCCCAAAGGCCCTCCCCGGGTCCTCAAAGGTCCCCCGGGCTCCCAAAGGGCCAACCGGCCCCCCAAGGGTCCCCCAAACACCCTCCCTGGGCCCCCCAAAGTGGCCCCGCTCCATTTTTTTTAATACTTTTTTATTGGTTTATTATATCTTTTCTGAACAAGTTCCATTCATAATGTCATTACTAAACCCATTTTCCAACCTCAAAGAGTCCCCTCCCCAATTCATAAATACTTTCTTGAATTCCTTAACATGGTATTTTTCTAACTTTTTTACTTATCTTAAAATGACATGAAATATGCTAACGGCTCTACCAATCGTACTCTGTGCTTGTTCATGGACACGACGTGGCTTTTTCACTGGTACTCTATGGCAGGTTATCGACACTACCGAGTTTATTGCATGCATTAAATCAGTATTTTTTACGCAGTGGAAGGATCAACACACAATTCATATCTGTAAAAAGTGAAGATGAATTAATCAACGAAAGTATGTGCACATGAAAAAATCATTGTCGTGTTGAACGCTGACAAGGAGAAATACCTGAACTATGAAACGAGTTCAAGGGGTAACACTATTGGAAATGTATGCATGTATTGTCATGACAGCGAGAAGTTAGATTTCTTTGGACTATCGAAATCATTTAAAATTGCTCAAGGTGGATATGTGAGAGTGAGAGCACCAGAGATGATAGTGCTAAAGGAGAATGCCAACTTAAAAATAATTGTCGATGATCGGGGACAACTTCTAGCTAATGGTTCTGGTAGCACGATACCTATTGATAGATCCTATTCCCATCGTTCTGGTATTACTATTCAAATGAAATCAATGAAGAAAGGAAAGGCCTACTGCTGCACTAGTTTAATAAATCATATCATGTCTATCTGCCAGAACTGCTATTTATGCAAAAGTAATGTGAGAATAGACAGTGAAATCGCAGGCAGAATAAAAAGGACATTAGCAAACAATATCATCAATGAATATAAAGATGAATTGACGGAAAGTGAAGCGCAAGTGTACTAATAATGTATAATAATGTAATTAACATATTTTTATATCAATGTTCTACATGTCCTTATTTCATTAAAAATATCTTATGCATTATTTTTTTAAGTGTTCACTATTTTTAGGGTATGCTAGAACGTCAAACGTTCAGAATATCTATTAAAAAGGTCAGAGATGTAAGAAAAAGAATTTTAGAGATAATGATACTACTAGCAGGCTCAATGTTTCATAGAAGATAGAAAAGTTCAAGATCTCTTCTAAGTTTTACCAAAGAACAAAATTCAATTCTAATTTCACCAGAGAAAATAAAAATCTTCCACTTAACTTCTTTATTTCACAAAGACATAAAGAATTTAAAGTTCACTTCTAAATTTTTCCGTAGAAGATGGGAAAAGTTATACTATGATAGTGATTATTTTCCATGGAGATAAAAAGTTTCACTTTAATTCTAAATTTTCTTTAATTCAATTTAAACCTTTCTCAAAGAGTCAAATTTAAAGATCTTTTCCAAATATTTTACCCGGAACAAGAAAAGTCCCAAGACATAAAAAATTTAAAGTTCACTTCTAAATTTTTCCGTAGACGATAGGAAAAGTTATACTATGATTGTGATTATTTTCTATGAAGATAAAAAATTTCACGTTAATTCTAAATTTTCTTAAATTCAGTTCTGACCATTCTCAAAGAGATGAAAAAATTTAAAGTTCTATTCCATATATTTCCCCGGAAGAAGAAAAATTCCACTTCGATTCTGAATTTTTTCAATGAAAATGAAATAAGTTATTGATCAATTCTATTTTCACTAAATAATATAAAATTTACCACTTCATTTCAGATTTTTCTCAAAGAGATGAAAAAATTTATAATATTGTTCCAAATTTTTCTTAGAAGATAAAAAGGATCAAGTTCTAATCTGAATTTTACCAAAGAACACAATTCAATTCTAATTTCTCCAGAGGAAAAAAAAGCTTCCACTTCAGTTTTAAGTTTACCAAGACATTAAAAAATTTAAAGTTCAGTTCTAAATTTTTCCCTAGAAGATAGGAATAGTTATACTTTGTTTGTGATTATTATCTATGAAGATAAAAAGTTTCACTTTAATTCTAAATTTTCTTAAATTCAGTTCCGACCTTTCTCAAAGAGAGGAAAAAATTTAAAGTTCTGTTCAATATATTTTCTCGGAAGAAGAAAAGTTCAACTTCGATTCTGAATTTTCTCAATGAAAATGAGATAAGTTATTGATAAATTCTTTTTCCCCAAAATAATATAAAAATTTTCCACTTCACTTCGGATTTTTCTCAAAGAGATGAAAAATTTAAAATACTATTCCAAATTTTTCATAGAAGATAGAAAAGTTCAAGTTCTCTTCTTAATTTTACCAACAAACACAATTCAATTCTAATTTCTCGAGAAAAAATAAAAAGCTTCCACTTCAGTTTTAAGTTCACCAAGACATAAAAAATTTAAAGCTCTTTTCTAAATTTTTCTGTAGAAAATAGGAAAAGTTATACTATGTTAGTGATTATTTTCCATGAAGATAAAAAGTTTGACTTTAATTGTAAATTTTCTTAAATTCAGTTCCGACTTTTCACATAGAGATGAAAAAAATTTAAAGTTCTGTTCCAAATTTTTCATAGAATATTGGAAAATTTATACTTTGATCGTGAATATTCAAGTTCTCTTCTGAATTTTATCAAAGAACACACTTCAATTCTAATTTCTCCAGAGAAAACAAAAATCTTCCACTTCACTTCATTATTTCACAAAGACATAAAGAAATTTAAAGTTCAATTCTAATTTTTCGGTGGTAGATGGAAAAAGTAATACCATACTTGTGAATATTTTCACGGAAGATAAAAAGTTCTAGTTCAATTTAAAATTTTCTCAACGAAGTCAAGGAAAGTTCAAGTTCTCTTCTGAATTTTCTCAATGAAAAAGAAATTAGTCATTGATCATTTCTATTTTTTTCCAAATAATATAAAAATTTTCTACTTTAGTTCAGATCTCTCTCGAAGAGATGAAAAATTTAAATACTGTTCCAAATTTTTCACAGAAGATAAAAAAGTTCAAGTTCTCTTCGGAATTTCAGCAAAGAACACACTTCAATTCGAATTTCTCCAGAGAAAATAAAAATCTTCCACTTCAGTTCTTTATTTCACAGACACAAAAAAATTTAAAGTTCAATTCTAATTTTTTGGTGGAAGATAGAAAAAGTAATAGCATACTTGTGAATATTTTCCAGGAAGATAAAAAGTTCTAGTTCAATTTAAAATTTTCTCAACGAAGTGAAGAAAAGTTCAAGTTTTCTTCTGAACTTTACCAAAGAACACTCTTCAATTCTAATTTCTCCAGAGAAAACAAAAATCTTCCACTTCAGTTATTTATTTCACAAAGAAAGAAATTTAAAGTTCAATTCTAATTTTTCAGTGGAAGATAGAATAATTAATACCATACTTTTGAATATTTTCACGGAAGATAGAAAGTTCTTGTACAATAAAAAAGGTTCTCAACGATGTTAAGGAAATTATAAGTTCTCTTTTGAACTGTACAATAGAACACATTTAAATTATAAATTCTACAGAAACAACCGAAATCTTCCGCTTCACACCATGTTCTCATAATTAAATAAAGATACTTAAATTTAAATTCAAAGTATTTCGTTGGGATATAGAAAAATTAATAGCATACTTGTGATTATTTTCACGGAAGATAAAAATTTCTAGTCCAATATTAAATTTTCTCAAAAAAGTGAAGAAAAGTTCATGTTCTTTACTGAAGTTTACCAAAGAAAACAATTCAATTCTAATTTCTACAGAGAAAATAAAAATCTTCCACTTAAGTTCTTTATTTCACAAAGACATAATGAAATTTAAAGTTCAATTGTAAATTTTTCGGTGGAAGATAGAAAGAGTAATACCATACTTGTGAATATTTTCCCGGAAGATAAAAAGTTCTAGTTCAACTTAAAATTTTCTCAACGAAGTGACGAAAAGTTCAAGTTCTCTTCTGAATTTTACTAAAGAACACAATTCATTTCTAGTTTCACCAGAGAAAATAAAAATCTTCCACTTCAGTTCTTTATTTCACAAATGACATAAAGAAATTTAAAGTTCAATTCTAAATTTTTCTGTGGAAGATAGAAAAAGTAATATCATACTTGTGAATATTTTCACGGAAGATAAAAAGTTCTAGTTCAATTTAAAATTTTATCAAAGAAGTGAAGAAAAGTTCAAGTTCTCTTCTGAACTTTACCAAATAACACACTTCAATTCTAATTTCTCCAGAAAAAATAAAAATCTTCCACTTCAGTTTTAAGTTCCCCAATGAAATAAAGAAATTTAAAGTTCTATTCTAAATTTTTAGATGGAAGATAGAAAAAGTAATACTATGACAGTGATTGTTTTCCAATGAAGATCAAAAGTTTCACTTTATTTATAATTTTTCTTAAATTCAGTTCTGATTTTTCTCAAAGAGATGAAAAATTTAAAGTTCATTTCTAAATTTTTCTCTAGAAGATAGGAAAAGTTATACTACGATTGTGATTATTTTTCAGTGAAGATAAAAAGTTTCACTTTAATTCTAATTTTCTTAAGTTCACTTTCCGATTTTTTTCAAAGAGATGAAAAATTTAAAGTTCTGTTCCAAATTTTTCATAGAATATATAAAAATTTATACATTCATTTGAAGATTAGACATGAAGATAAGGACCATAAATTTAATTCTGAGTTTTCTCGAATAATTGCAAGATATTCAAGCTCTCTTCTAAATTTTATTAAAGAAGTAAAAAAATTTATCTCAATTAATAATTTGACAAATGAAAATGAAAAAAAGCTTCCAATTCAGTTATTAATTACTCAAAGACATACCAAATTCAATGTTCTCTTCTGAATTTTACCAAATAACCTAATTCAATTCTAATTTCTCCAGATAAAATAAAAAGCTTCCACGTCAGTTTTAAGTTCACCAAGACATAAAAAAATTTAAAGTTCAGTTCTAAATTTTTCCATAGAAGATAAGAAAAGTTATACTATGATTTTGATTATTTTCATGAAGATAAAAAGTTTCACTTTAATTCTAAATTTTCTTAAGTTCAATTCTGACCTATCTCAAAAATATGACACAACTTAAAGTTCTGTTCCAAATATTTTCTCAGGAGAAGAACAGTTCAACTTCAATTTTGAATTTTCTAAATGAAAATGAAATAAGTTCTTAATCAATTCTATTTTCCTAAAATAATATAAAATTTACAACTTTAATTCAGATTTTTCTCAAAGAGATGAAAAAATTTAAAACATTGTTCCAAATTTTTCATAGAAGATAGGAAAAGTTATTCTTTGATTGTGAATATTCTTCATGAAGATATGGAGCTCCACTTTAATTCTGAGTTTTCTCGAAGAAGTGCAAAATGTACAAGTTCTCTTCTGAATTTTCTTAGAGAAGAGAAAAAAGTTAGCTCAATTCTGAAATTAACCATTGAAAATGAAAAAGCTTCCATTTCAGTTCCTAATTTCTCAAAGACATAAGAAATTTAAAGTTCAATTCTAAATTTTTCCACAGAAGATAGGAATGGCTATACTGTGATTGTGACTATTTACCACGAAGATAAAAAGTTACACTTTATTTCTAATTTTTCTTAAATTCAGTTCATTCATCTAACCACCAAAAACAATAGGTTAGGTTAGGTTAGGTATAAATAAATATTAATAAATAATTAGAAACATTTCTCCATGTTTAAGTTAGGTTAGGTTAGGTAAACTTATCACGAGCGCTCATGATAAGCTAACCTAACCTAACTTAAACATGGTAAAAAGATTCAATTAGGTTAGGTTAGGCTAGATTAAGTTAGGTTAGGTTAAGTTAGGTTAGGTTAGGTTAGCCTACGTAGGCGCGCGGACGTAGGCTAACCTAACCTAACTTAACCTAACCTAACTTAATATAGCCTAACCTAACCAAATTTAATATTTTTACCATGTTTAAGTTAGGTTAGGTTAGCTTATCATGAGCGCTCGTGATAAGTTTACCTAACCTAACCTAACTTAAACATGGAGAAATGTTTCTAATTATTTATTAATATTTATTTATACCTAACCTAACCTAACCTATTGTTTTTGGTGGTTAGATGAATGAACTGAATTTAAGAAAATTAGAAATAAAGTGAAACTTTTTATCTTCATGGTAAATAGTCACAATCATAGTATAGCGATTCCTATCTTCTATGGAAAAATTTAGAATTGAACTTTAAATTTGTTATGTCTTTGAGAAATTAGGAACTGAAATGGAAGCTTTTTTATATTTTCAATGGTTAATTTAAGAATTGAGCTAACTTTTCTTCTCTTCTCTAAGAAAATTCAGAAGAGACCTTGTACATTTTGCACTTCTTCGAGAAAACTCAGAATTAAAGTGTAGCTCCATATCTTCATGAAGAATATTCACAATCAAAGTATAACTTTTCCTATCTTCTATGAAAAATTTGGAACAATGTTTTAAATTTTTTCATCTCTTTGAGAAAAATCTGAATTGAAGTGGTAAATTTTATATTATTTTAGGAAAATAGAATTGATAAATAACTTATTTCATTTTCATTGAGAAAATTCAGAATCGAAATTTAACTTTTCTTCTTCCGGAAAAATATTTGGAACAGAAATTTAAATTTTTTCATCTCTTTGAGAAAGGTCGGAATTGAATTTAAGAAAATTTAGAATTAAAGTGAAACTTTTTGTCTTCATGAAAATAATCAAAATCATAGTATAACTTTTCTTATCTTCTATGGAAAAATTTAGAACTGAACTTTAAATTTTTTATGTCTTGGTGAACTTAAAACTGACGTGGAAGCTTTTTATTTTATCTGGAGAAATTAGAATTGAATTATGTTCTTTTGTAAAATTCAGAAGAGAACTTTGAATTTTTTATGTCTTTGAGGAATTAAGAACTGAAGTGGAAGCTTTTTTCATTTTCATTGGTAAAATTCAGAATTGAGCTAACTTTTTTTATTTCTTTAAGAAAATTCAGAAGAGAACTTGAACATCTTGCACTTCTTCGAGGAAACTCAGAATTAAAGTGATGGTCCTTATCTTCATGTCGAATATTCAAATCAATGTATAACTTTTTCTATCTTATATGAAAAATTTGGAACAGAACTTTAAATTTTTCATCTCTTTGCAAAAAATCGGAAAGTGAACTTAAGAAAATTAGAATTAAAGTGAAACTTTTTATCTTCACTGAAAAATAATCAAAATCGTAGTATAACTTTTCCTATCTTCTAGAGAAAAATTTAGAAATGAACTTTAAATTTTTCATCTCTTTGATAAAAATCAGAATTGAATTTAAGAAAAATTATAAATAAAGTGAAACTTTTGATCTTCATGGATAACAATCACTGTCATAGTATTACTTTTTCTATCTTCCATCTAAAAATTTAGAATAGAACTTTAAATTTCTTTATTTCATTGGGGAACTTAAAACTGAAGTGGAAGATTTTTATTTTTTCTGGAGAAATTAGAATTGAAGTGTGTTCTTTGGTAAAGTTCAGAAGAGAACTTAAACTTTTCTTCACTTCGTTGAGAAAATTTTAAATTGAACTAGAACTTTTTATCTTCCGTGAAAATATTCACAAGTATGCTATTACTTTTTCTATCTTCCACCGAAAAAATTAGAAATGAACTTTAAATTTCATTATGTATTTGTGAAATAAAGAACTTAAGTGGAAGATTTTTATTTTCTCTGGTGAAATTATAAATGAATTGTATTCTTTAGTAAAATTCAGAAGAGAACTTGAACTTTTCTTCACTTCGTTGAGAAACTTTTAAATTGAACTAGAACTTTTTATCTTCCGTGAAAATATTCACAAGTATCCTATTACGTTTTCTAATTTCCACCGAATAATTTAGAAGTTAAATTTAATTTTCATTATGTCTTTGAGAAATAAAAAACTTATGTTGGAGATTTTTATTTTATGTATATAAATTAGAATTGAATTGTGTTATTTTGTAAAATTCAGAAAAGAACATGAACTTTTCTTCACTTCATTGAGAAAATTTAAAATTGAACTAGAACTTTTTATCTTCCGTGAAAATAATCACAAGTATGGTATTAATTTTTTATCTCCCACCGAAAAATTTAGAATTGAACTTTAAATTTCTTTATGTCTTTGTGAAATAAAGAACTGAAGTGGTAGCTTTTTGTTTTCTCTGGAGAAATTAGAATTGAAGTGTGTTCTTTGGTAAAGTTCAGAAGAGAACTTGAACTTCCCTTAACTTCGTTGAGAAATTTTTAAATTGAACTAGAACTTTTTATATTCCGTGAAAATATTCACAAGTATGGTATTACTTTTTCTATCTTCCACCGAATAATTAGAATTGAACTTTAAATTTCTTTATGTTTTTGTGAAATAAAGAACTGAAGTGGAAGATTTTTGTTTTCTCTGGAGAAATTAGAATTGAAGAGTGTTCTTTGGTAAAGTTCAGAAGAAAACTTGAACTTTTCTTAACTTCGTTGAGAAAATTTTAAATTGAACTAGAACTTTTTATCTTCCTGGAAAATATTCACAAGTATGATATTACTTTTTCTATCTTCCACCAAAAAATTAGAATTGAACTTTAAATTTCTTTGTGTCTTTGTGAAATAAAGAAATTAAGTGGAAGATTTTTATTTTCTCTGGAGAAATTAGAATTGAAGTGTGTTCTTTGCTAAAATTCCGAAGAGAACTTGAACTTTTTTATCTTCTGTGAAAAATTTGGAACAGTATTTAAATTTTTCATCTCTTCGAAACAGATCTGAACTAAAGTGGAAAATTTTTATATTATTTGGAAAAAATAGAAATGATCAATGACTAATTTCTTTTTCATTGAGAAAATTCAGAAGAGAACTTGAACTTTCCTTAACTTTGTTGAGAAAATTTTAAATTGAACTAGAATTTTTTATCTTCCGTGAAAATATTCACAAGTATGGTATTGCTTTTTCTATCTTCCACCGAAAAATTAGAATTGAACTTTAAATTTCTTTATGTCTTTGTGAAATAATGAAGTGAAGTGGAAGATTTTTGTTTTCTCTGGAGAAATTAGAATTGACGTTTGTTCTTTGATAAAATTCAGAAGAGAACTTGAATATTCAAGATCAAAGTATAACTTTTCCAATATTCTATGAAAAATTTGGAACAGAACTTTAAATTTTTTTCATCTCTTTGTGAAAAGTCGGAACTGAATTTAAGGAAATTTAGAATTAAAGTGAAACTTTTTATCTTCATGGAAAATAATCACTAACATAGTATAACTTTTCATATTTTCTACAGAAAAATTTAGAACAGAACTTTAAATTTTTTATGTCTTGGTGAACTTAAAACTGAAGTGGAAGCTTTTTATTTTCTCTGGAGAAATTCGAATTGAATTGTGTTTGTTGGTAAAATTCAGAAGAGAACTTGAACTTTTCTATCTTCTATGAGAAATTTGGAATAGTATTTTAAATTTTTCATCTCTTTGAGAAAAATCTGAAGTGAAGTGGAAAATTTTTATATTATTTTGGGAAAATAGAATTGATCAATAACTTATTTCATTTTCAATGAGAAAATTCAGAATCGAAGTTGAACTTTTCTTCTTCCGAGAAAATATATTGAACAGAACTTTAAAGTTTTTCATCTCTTTGAGAAAGGTCGAAACTAAATTTAAGAAAATTTAGAATTAAAGCGAAACTTTTAATCTTCATAGAAAATAATCATAAACACATTTTAACTAGTAATATATTATATGGAAAAATTTTGAACAGAATATTAAATTTTGTAATGTCTTGGTAAAGAAGAAAATGAAGTGTGCGCTTTTTTATTGCCTATGTGTACATCGGTTTTGACATTTCTTTTTGGGTAAAATTCAGATTGGAACTTGATCTTTTCTATCTTCTAAAAAAAATTTGGAAAAAAATTTAAAATTTTTTCATCTCTTTGAGAAAAATCCAAATTGAAGAGGTAAATTTTATATTATTTTGGGAAAATAGAATTGATCAATAACTTATTTCATTTTCATTGAGAAAATTCAGAATCGAAGTTGAACTTTTCTTCTTCCGGGGAAATATATGGAATAGAACTTTAAATTTTTTTATCTCTTTGAGAATGGTCAGAACTGAATTTAAGAAAATTTAGAATTAAAGTGAAATTTTTTATCTTCATAGAAAATAATCACAATCATAGTATAACTTTTCCTATCTTCTACGGAAAAATTTAGAAGTGAACTTTAAATTTTTATGTCTTGGGACTTTTCTTGTTCCGGGGAAAATATTTGGAATAGAACTTTAAATTTGTCTCTTTGAGAAAGGTCGGAATTGAATTTAAGAAAATTTAGAATTAAAGTGAAACTTTTTATCTCCATGGAAAATAATCACAATCATAGCATAACTTTTCCTATCTTCTACGGAAAAATTTACAAGTGAACTTTAAATTCTTTATGTCTTTGTGAAATAAAGAACTTAAGTGGAAGATTTTTATTTTCTCTGGTGGAATTAGAATTGAATTGTGTTCTTGGGTAAAATTCAGAAGAGATCTTGAACTTTTCTATCTTCTATGAAACATTGAGCCTGCTAGTAGTATCATTATCTCTAAAATTATTTTTCTTACATCTCTGACCTTTTTAATAGATATTCTGAACGTTTGACCTTCTAGCATACCCTAAAAATAGTGAACACTTAACAAAATAATGCATAAGATATTTTTAATGAAATAAGGACATGTAGAATATTGATATAAAAATATGTTAAATACATTATTATACATTATTAGTACACTTGCGCTTCACTTTCCGTCAATTCATCTTTATATTCATTGATTATATTGTCTGCTAATGTCCTTTTTATTCTGCCTGCGATTTCACTGTCTATTCTCACATTATTTTTGCATAAATAGCAGTTCTGGCAGGTAGACATGATATGATTTATTACACTAGTGCAGCAGTAGGCCTTTCTTTTCTTCTTTGCTTTCATTTGAATAGTAATACCAGAACGATGGGAATAGGATCTATCAATAGGTATCGTGCTATCAGAACCATTAGCTAGAAGTTGTCCCCGATCATCGACAATTATTTTTAAGTTGGCATTCTCCTTTAGCACTATCATCTCTGGTGCTCTCACTCTCGCATATCCACATTTAGCAATTTTGAATGATTTCGATAGTCCAAAGAAATCTAACTTCTCGCTGTCATGACAACGCATGCATACATTTCCAATAGTGTTACCGCTTGCACTCGTTTCATAGTTCAGGTATTTCTCCTTGTCAGCGTTCAACACGACGATGATTTTTTCATGTGCACAGACTTTCGTCGAATAATTCATCTTCACTTTTGACAGATATGAATTGTGTGTTGATCCTTCCACTGCGTAAAAAATACTGATTTAATGCATGCAATAAACTCGGTAGTGTCGATAACCTGCCATAGAGTAACAGTGCAATAGTCGCGTCGTGTCCATGAACAAGCACAGAGTACGATTGGTAGAGCCGTAAGCATATTTCATGTCATTTTATGATAGGTAAAAAAGTTAGAAAAAATACCATGTTAAAAAATTCAAGAAAGTATTTATGAATTAGGGAGGGGACTCTTTGAGGTTGGAAAATGGGTTTAGGAATGAAATTATTATTGTAAATTTTTCATAAAATATATAATAAATAAATAAAAATTTACAAAAAAAAATGGCGCGGAGCCTCTTGGGGGGGCCCAGGGTGGGTGTGGGGGGGACCGTTGGGGGGGCGGTGGGCCCTTGGGGAGTCGGGGGGCCCTTGGCGGACCCGGGGGCGGGCCGTTGGGGGACGGAGGAGTGGGTTCGGGGGATAACATTTAGAAATTTTTACTTTTTAGTTTACTTTTTTTTGCGGCGCATCCCTGCGGCGCATCATGCGGCGCTTTCCTGCGGTGCCTTTCTGTGGCACATCCCCCGCGGCGCTTTCCTGCCCTACGGCGCATCCCTTGGGCACATCCTGCGGCGCTTTCCTGGTCCAAGGCGCATCCCGACGGCGCTTCTCTGGTCCGGGGGACCTTTGGGGACCGGGGAAGGGCCGTTGGGGCACAGGGGGAGACTTTGGGAGTCTGGGGGACACTTGAGGACCGATTGGTCCTTTGGGAGCCGGTTGGCCCTTTGGGGGCCGGGGGAGGGCCTTTGGGGGTCCGGGGGGACAGTTGGGGGCCTGGAGGACATTTGGGGACCGGTGTAGGGTCTTTGGGACCCCGTTGGTCCTTTGGGAGCTCGATGGGCCTTTGGGGGGCCCGGGGATGGCCTTTGGGGGTCTGGGTGGGCCTTTGGGGGGCGCCGGTGGTTCTTTGGGAGCCCGGGGGACCTTTGAGGACCGGGGGGAGGGCCTTTGGGGTCCGGGGTGCCCTTTGAGGGTCCGGGGGGCCCTTTGAGGACCAGAGGAGGGCCTTTGAGGGTCTGAGGAGGGCGTTTGGGGGGCTGGGGCTCTTTGGGAGCTTGGGGGCCCTTTGAGTACCGGGGGCTTCCTTCGGGGTTGGGGTGGGGGATCGGAACCCTTTGGGGTTGGGGTAGAGGACCTCACAACACTGTTCAAATGGAACTTGTGTATTATAACGACCACAGAGTTTCACCCTCAAATTCTCTTCTAAAACCTTTCCTAAAATCTTCTTTCAAAATGTCTCTAACTGTTTCGCCGAAATAATCCCATAAAATGGATATAACGGTTTCGCCCAAATAATCCCTAAACGTAATTTCAGCGTGTTCCTTTTGTTTGGCATCTCTGCGCTAACGCATTTCAAATTTCTAGGAAACCCTTTCATACGTTAATCTCTTCATCTCATAAATTTTCCTAGCTAAACTATTAGGGTTTCGTTAGAATATCAATTTATCTCTCCGACTTAAAGCTCCGTGAAGCCGTATTTAAAAATAGAATTTCTATCTCTTTAGACTCCCGCATAATTCCAAGATAACAAGTGATGTCAATTATAATTCCTGACACTAAAGATCAATGAAGCCCTATTTAAAAATAGAATATTAATTTTTCTCTCTGACCTAAAGAACGTTTATCCCTCAGACCTAAGATTAAAGAAGCCTTAATGTTTCTTAATTCTCCCCTTCGTGAATCAATAATTTCCCCTAGCGATTATGTAAATCAAGTTCACAGGTGCTACTCGTGACAGGACCACGTGGTTTATGGTTTTCCAAGTGAGAAAGTTCCTGTTTTTTCATTCTCACTGAGAAAACCATAAAACAGACATGAATTACTGTTGACATCCATAAATGTGACAAAGTTCCTGTTTTTTCATTCTCACTGAGAAAACCATAAAACAGACATGAATTGCTGATGACATCCATAAATGTGACAAAGTTCCTGTTTTTCAAATTCTCACTGACAAAAACCATTAAACATCCATGAAAAACATCAAATAAATTGACAAACACACATAACCATCCAAAAAAACATACATAAATGTGACAAAATTCCTGTTTTTTAATTCTCACTGACAACGAACAGACAAAAAAACATGCAGAAATTATGTAAAAAAGTTGTAGGTGGCAGCAGGGGTGTCGTCCCGGAGTAGCACCCCCCTTTCTACTACTAGGATGGTATAAGTAGATATCTAAGGGTGTATTCTGGGATTTTTTGGTGGGGTTTGTAGCTCCCTCTAGTTGGCGTAACTACTAATGTCCACGAATTTTACTGCATCCTCTTGTGATTGGTGTCACGAAATTTTTTATCTTGATTTCGGAACAAACTTTACCTTATTTTCTATTTGAGAAGGTGCATATACTTTTAGCATGGGAATACGACCACAAATTTTATTGTTTTTTTTCGTATTTGACTTGCGTTTTGACAAAATTCGTAGTACCATATTGTTTTGTGGGGCAAATTATTATGCTCTTATCTAAAAAACCACGTATGCTTTTAGCATTGGAATAAAAACGCAATTTTTTGTTCTGCTGGAGTCGTATTCCGACAAAACTCGTAATATTACCTTGTTTTTGGATGAATTCTATTTATGAGCAGGTGATCATTAGGAGTTCTTGATTTTAGATAATGACACACAAGACAATAACAATGAGCAGAGTTGCCGTTAATTTTCATCCTCAAACAGTTTAAACAACATAGTGGTGGATATACCAGAGAAAAAACATAAAGATGGTATTGCTCAAAGAAAATGCAAATATAAAAATATTAAGTTACGACGAGGCCAACTTCTTACTGTTGCTGCTGGTACCACGTTACTCGTTGATATATCCTATCGCCGTCTTTTTGGTATTAGCATTCAAAAGAAGACAAGCATACTGTTGCATCAATATCATGAACCATATTTTGTCATCGTGCCGGAACTTCAATCCATGTATAAATAATGTCATAATAGACAGTGAAATCACATATAAAAAAGGGCATTGATAGATAAGGCTTGACAGAAAATTCAGAACTGGAGTGTGAACTTTTTTCTTTTCCTTGGTAATAATTAAAATCGAACTTCAATTTTTCTCTTCCTTATAAAAATTAGGAGCAGAAGTTAAACTTTTTCTCTTCTTTTTGGAAATTCAGAACTGTAGCGTGACTTTGTTTCTTTTCTCTGGAGCACTTCACCTATCTCTTTTTTCCTTTCGTTGAATACTTCCTTCAATTGCGGTACAGCAGTACGCCCATCTTCCTTTTACAATTTGTAGAATGGTAATGCCCAAAAGATGACGATAGGATCTATCAGCAAGTAACGCGTTACCCACGCTGTGAGCGAGAAGTTGACCAACATTGTCAAATATTACTTTTAGGCACGTTTTATCTTTAAGCACTATCATTTTTGGAAATTTTATTCTACTACATACTCCATTAATAATGTTGAATTTTGTCTGTAGCTCAAAGAAATTTAATCTCTGACTGTCATGGCAATGCTCAGATAAATCTGCAATGGTGTCACTATTAGTGCTTGTTTTGTAGTTCAAACATTTTTCTTAGTCAGTCTGAAACACTAGGATAATTCTATCATATGAACGTACTCTCCTTAAATATTTAATTCTCGTTGGTCCATCATTGCTGTTATTCCGTTCAATGATGGTATGTGTTGGTAAACTACCTAGGATACTATTAGCATTCATCGAGGCTTTGCTTTTCGTTGAATTGTCTTTAATTTCTTTTGTTATATTACCTATAAATGCCCTTTTTATTTTAATTGTGATTTTAATGTCTATTACGACATTATTTTTTTTACATAGATTGCAGTTCCAGCACGTCGACAAACCATGGGTTATGATATTGATTCAGCAGTATGCGTGTCTTGTTTTGAATACTAATACCAGAAAGATGGTGATAAAAATTATCAACGGATAGTTTGTTACCAGACGCAAAAGCGATGTTGAACTTCGTTATCAACTAATATTCTTATGTTTGCATTTTCTTTGAGTACCATCCTCTCTGTAACTTGTTATGGTATATCCACCACCATGACGATTGAATTTTTCGGTAGTTCAAATTTAACTCCTTACTTTTACGAAAATGCACGCGAACGTTAGTAGTGACAGGGTTCCAGTTTCAAACAGAGCCCACCTCCTTTGAATCCCGATCCGGGATCTTTTTTTTATCTTTTAGGTATTAAGCTATTCCCTGGGAACCATTGGAAAATAGTGTTGGATTTTAAACGGAAACCTCTGACGTCAAGGAAGCCATAGGAAAAATAGCATTGAATTTCAAGCGCCTGTTTCGTCATGTGACATACTCCTTTAACTTTCTGTGACAAGCCCTCTAAAGTCACGGAAGTCATAGGAAAAATAGCAATGGACATTAAACGGAGCCCTCTGACGTTAAGGAAGCCCTGGAGAAAATAGTATTGAATTCAAGCACCTGTTTCGTAATGTAACACACCCCTTTGAATTTCAAGCACAGCCCTCTGACTTCATAGAAGCCCTAGGAAAATAGTATTGGATTTCAAGTGCACAGAAAGGGGAATGAACACAGGGAAATTAACATTGGGAACTACCTCTGAATTTCTACAACAGCCCTCTGACATCACGGAAGCCTTAGGAAAAATAGTATTGAATTTCAAGCGCACTGGTAGGGGAATTAACATAGGGAAATTAACATAGGGAATTAGCATTGAGTTTCTACAACAGCCCTCTGACGTAACGAAAGCCATATAAAAATAGTATTGTTATTAAAGCGCAAAGGTGGGGGAAATAACACAGTAAAAGTAACATAGGGAATTAGCATTGAGTCTCTACAACCTTTCTATGACGTCAAGGAAGCCATAGAAAAATGGTATTTGATTTCAAGTGTACAGGTAGGGGAATTAAAACAGGGAAATTAACATAGGGAATTAGCATTGAGTTTCTAAAGCAGCCCTCTTACGTAATGGAAGCAATAGGAAAAATAGTATTGGATTTCAAGCGCACAGGAAGGGAATTCAGCACAGGGAAATTAACATAGGGAAACAGCAGTGGATTGCAAACCCACAGGCATGGAAATTGGCATAGGGAAAATAGCATTGGATTTAAAACGCAAAGGTAGGAAAATTAGCAAAGGGAATTTAATAGGGAATTTTTGGTGGTCAGAAAAATAGAACTACCAACCCCTTGTAACTGTGTAATGCGATAAACAGTTCTTTTAAAGGGGACACAGTTGCCAAGACTCCATGACATACCCCTTTGAACTCCAATGAGGTCATGACACACCCTGTTTCAAACGAAGAGGATTAATATGCTTGACGCAATTTTATGTAACCATGCATCAAGAACCCATGGGGGAATCCCCGCTTGTAATATAACAAAAGAACATACATTACGTACTTATTATGCAACACTGTCGTAATATATTTTTTTTCACCCAGAATCCCAAAGCGTTTTTCTCCTTCATTAACTTAATGGTGGTGCACACGTTATGTAAGGTCAGTGCATCTTACGCATGGACTGTGCATCCACAGCTGCCTGATAATACTATTTTGAAATTTTTTACCCAAAATCCTCAAGAAATTTTCTTATTTTGGTGTTTCATTTTTCGCTCGAAACGCCTTTCATATTTTTTCTCTTTTTCTTTTTCTATAGTTGTTTTAGTTTAGACTTTCAATTTAGTTATAGTTTAGAGTTTCGGTTTAGTTTTACTTTAGAATTTTAGCTTACCGTTTAGAGTTTTAGTTTAGAGTTTTAGCTTAGAGTTTTAGCTGTAGTTTAGTACAGTTTTCGTTAAGAGTTTTAGTTTAGAGTCTTAGTTGAGAGTTGTAGTGTAGTTTTAGTTAAGAGTTTTAGTTTATAGTTAAAACTCTTAACTAAAACTAAACTACAACTCTATACTAAAACTAAACTGAATAATAACTCTAACAAAAACTCTAAACTAAAACTGTAAATTAAACCTCTTAACTAAAACTAAACTAAAACTCTAAACTAAAACTCTTAACTGAAACTAAACTAAACTATAACTCTAACTATAACTCTAAGCTAAGACTCTAAACTAAAAGTCTAAACTAAAACTCTAAACTAAAACTAAACTACAACTCTAAACTAAAACTGGTAACTGAACCTAAACTAAACTATAACTGTACCAAAAACAATAAGGTAAGACTCTAAACTAATGCTCTAAAGTCTAAACTAAAACTGTAAACTAAAACTAAACTAAACTATTAATCTCATTAAAACTATAAGCTTAGACTCTAAACTAAAAATCTTAACTAAAACTAAACTACATCTCTAAACTAAAACTCTTAACTAAAACTAAACTACAACTCTAAACTAAAACTCTTAACTAAAACTAAACTAAAGTATAACTCTAACTAAAACTCTAAGCTAAGACTCTAAACTAAAAGTCTAAACTAAACTTTAACTCTAAGTTAAGACTCTAAACTAAAACCCTAAACTCTAAACTAAAATGCTTATCTGATAATAAACTAAAACTTATAGCTAAAACTAAACTAAACTATAAACTAAAATTCTAAGCTAAGTCTAAACTAAAACTCTGAATTCTAAACTACAACTCTAAACTAAAACTCCTAATTAAAAATAAACTAAACTATAACTCTAACTAAAACACTAAGCTAATACTCGGAACAAAAACTCTTAACTGAAACAAAACTAAAAAATCTAAACTCAAACTCTGTACTAAAACTAAACTAAAACTCTAAAATAAAACTCTGTACTAAAACTAAACTAAAACTCCAAACTAAAACTCTTAACTGAAATTAAACTATAACTCTAACTAAAACTCTAAGTTTAGACTCTAAACTAATACTCTAATGTCTAAACTAAAACTCTTAACTAAAAATAAACTAGAACTTCAAACTAAAACTCTGAACTACAACTAAACTAAACTATAACTCTAACTAAAACTAAAAGCTAAGACTCTAAACTAAAACTCTTAACAAAAACTAAACTAGAACTCTAAACTAAAACTCTTTACTAAAACCAAACTAAACTATAACTCTAACTTAAACTATAAGCTAAGACTCTAATCTAATACTCTAAAGTTCAAACGCAAATTCTTAACTAAAACTAGTCTACAACTCTAAACTAAAACTCTAAACCAAAACTAAACTAAATTATAACTGTAACTAAAACTCTAAGCTAAGACTCTAGACTTAAACTTTAAACTCTAGACTAAAAGCTGTAATTAAAACTAAACTATAACTCTAAACTAAAATTTTTAAATAAAAGTAAACTACAACTGTAAACTAAAACTCATAACTAAAACTAAAATATAACTCTAACTAACACTCCAACCTAAGACTCTAAACTAAACTCTGAACTAAAACTCTTAACTAAAACTAAACTACAACTCTAAACTAAAACTCTTAACTAAAACTAAACTAAAGTATAACTCTAACTAAAACTCTAAGCTAAGACTCTAAACTAAAAGTCTAAACTAAAACTAAACTACAAATCTAAACTAAAACTCTTAACTACAACTAAACTACAACTCTAAACTAAAACTGTTAATGGAAGCTAAACTAAACTATAATGGTAGCTAAACTAAACTATAAACTAAACTGTACCAAAAACAATAAGGTAAGACTCTAAACTAATGCTCTAAAGTCTAAACTAAAACTGTTAACTAAAACTAAACTAAACTATTAATCTCATTAAAACTATAAGCTTAGACTCTAAACTAAAAATACTCTTAACTAAAACTAAACTACATCTCTAAACTAAAACTCTTAACTAAAACTAAACTAAACTATAACTCTAACTAAAACTCTAAGCTAAGACTCTAAAATAAAACCCTAAACTCTAAATTAAAACGCTTATCTGATAATAAATTAAAATTTATAGCTAAAACTAAACTAAACTATAAACTAAAATTCTAAGCTAAGACTAAACTAAAACTCTAAATTCGAAACTACAACTCTAAACTAAAACTCCTAATTAAAATTAACTAAACTATAACTCTAACTAAAACATTAAGCTAATACTCGGAACACAAACTCTTAACTGAAACGAAACTAAAAATCTAAACTAAAACTCTATAATAAAACTAAACTACAACTCTAAACTAAAACTCTGTACTAAAACTAAACTACAACTCTAAACTAAAACTCTTAACTGAAACTAAACTATAACTCTAACTAAAACTATAAGTTTACACTCTAAACTAATACTCTAAAGTCTAAACTAAAGCTCTTAACTAAAACTAATCTAGAACTTTAAACTAAAAATCTGAACTACAACTAAAATAAACTATAACTCTAACTAAAACTAAAAGCTAAGACTCTAAACTAAAACTCTGAACTAATACTCTTAACAAAAGTAAACTAAAACTCTAAACTAAAACTATTAACTAAAACTAAACTGAAATATAACTCTAACGAAACCTTTAAGTTATGGCTCAAAACTAAAACTCCCAGCAGGGGAAGCAAGAAACAACGAACTTTCACACAAGTAAAATCATGAACCAGCATAAGTAAAAATATCAAATCATAAGTTTGCAACAAGAAACACAAACAAAATGAGAAGATACCTAGCAAGGGAAGCAAGAAACAACAGACTTTCACACAACTAAAATCATGAGCCAGCATAAATAAAAATACCAAATCATAAGTTTCTAACAACACACACACAACATGAGAAGAAACATAGCAATAGAAGAAAGAAACAACAGACTTTCACACAAGTAAAATAATGAACAAGCATAAGTAAAAATACCAATTCATAAGTTTACAACAACACTCACACAACATGAGAAGAAACCTAGCAAGGGAAGCAAGAAACAACAAACTTTTACAAAAGTAAAATCATGAACCAGCATAAGTAAAAATAAAAAATCATAAGTTTCCAACAGCACAAACACAACATGGGAAGAAACCTAGCACAGGAAGCAAGAAACAACAGACTTTGACACAAGTAAAATCATGAACAAGCATAAGTAAAAATACCAACTCATAATTTTCTAACATCACACAAACAACATGAGAAGAAACCTAGCAAGTGAAGCAAGAAACAACAGACTTTCACACAAGTAAAATCATGAATCAGCACAAGTAAAAATACCAAATCATAAGTTTCCAACAACACACACACTACATGAGAAAAAACCTAGCAAGAGAAGCAAGAAACAACAGACTTTCAAACAAGTAAAATCTTGAACCCACATAAGTAAAAATACAAAATCATAAGTTTCCAAAACCACAGACAAAACACGAGATGAAACCTAGCAAGGGAAGCAAGAAACAACAGACTTCCACACAAGTAAAATCACGAACCAGCATAAATAAAAATACCCAATCATAAGTTTCCAACAACACATACACACACAACATGAGAAGAAACCTAGCTACGGAAGCCAGAAACAACAGACATTCAAATAAGTAAAATGACGAAGCAGCATAAGTAAAAATACCAAATTATAAGTTTCCAGCAACAAACACACAACATGAGAAGAAACCTAGCAAGGGAAGCAAGAAACAACAGACTTTCACAGAAGTAAAATCATCAACCAGCATAAGTAAAAATACCAAATCATAACTTTCCAACAACACACAGACAAAATGAGAAGAAACCTAGCAAGGCAAGCAAGAAACAACAGACTTTCACACAAGTAAAATCTTGAACCCACATAAGTAAAAATACCAAACCATAAGGATCCGACAACACACAAAACATGAGAAGAAACCTAGCAAGGGAGGCAAGAAACAACAGACTTTTACACAAGTAAAATCATGAACCAGCATAGGCAAAAATAAAAAATCATAAGTTTCCAACAACACACACACGACATGAGAAGAAACCTAGCAAGGAAAGCAAGAACAAACAGACGTTCACACAAGTAAAATCACGAACCACAATAAGTACAAATACTAAATCATAAGTTTCCAACAACACACAACATGAGAAGAAACCTAGCAAGGAAAGCAAGAAACAACAGACTCTCACGAAAGTAAAATCATGAACCAACATAAGTAAAAATACCAAATCATAAGTTTCCAACAACATATGCACAACATGAGGAGACACCTAGCACGGAAAGCAAGAAACAACAGACTTTCACACAAGTAAAATGAACCAGCATAAGTAAAAATACGAAATCATAAGTTTCAAACAATACACACACAACATGAGAAAAAAACCTAGCAAGGGAAGCAAAAAACAACAGAATTTCACACAAGTAAAATCAAGAGCCAGTATAAGTAAAAAAAGCAAATCATGAGTTTCCAACAACACACAGATGAAATGAGAAGAAACCTAGCAAAGGAAGCAAGAAACAAAAAACTTCCATACAAGTAAAATCCTGAATCAGCATAAGTAAAAATACCCAATCATAAGTTTCCAACATCACACACACAAAATGAGAAGAAACCTAGCTAGAGAAGCAAGAAACAACAGACATTCACATAAGTAAAATCACGAAGCAGCATAAGTAAAAATACCAAATCATAAGTTTCCAGCAACACACATACAACTTGAGAAGAAACCTAGCAAGGCAAGCAAGAAACATCAGACTTTCACAGAAGTAAAATCATCAACCAGCATAAATAAAAATGCCAAATCATAAGTTTCCAACAACACACAGACAAAATGAGAAGACACCTAGCAAGGCAAGGAAGAAACAACAGACTTTCACACAAGTAAAATCATGAACCCACATAAGTAAAAATACCAAATCATAAGTATCCAATAACACACAAAGCATGAGAAGAAACCCAGCAAGGGAGGCAAGAAACAACAGACTTTTACACAGGTAAAATCATGAACCAGCATAAGCAAAAATATAAAATCATAAGTTTCCAACAACAAACACACAACATGAGAGGAAACCTAGCAAGGAAAGCAAGGAAAAACAGACTTTCACACAAGTAAAATCACGAACCAGCATAAGTAAAAATACCAAATCATAAGTTTCCAACAACACACACACAACATGAGAAGAAACCTAGCAAGGAAAGCAAGAAACAACAGACTCTCACGAAAGTAAAATCATGAACCAGCATACGGAAAAATACCAAATCATAAGTTTCCAACAACATATACACAACATGAGGAGACACCTAGCACGGAAAGCAAGAAACAACAGACTTTCACACAAGTAAAATCATGAACCAG
The DNA here is from genome assembly GCF_049724085.1 of Artemia sp. Qi Xiang Cuo. Taxonomy (NCBI): domain Eukaryota; kingdom Metazoa; phylum Arthropoda; class Branchiopoda; order Anostraca; family Artemiidae; genus Artemia; species Artemia sp. Qi Xiang Cuo. Next base: position 31,113,535 of record NC_142810.1, on the reverse strand, counting down.
CATAAGTAAAAATACGAAATATTAGGTTTCCAACAATACACACACAACATGAGAAGAAACCTAGCAAGTAAAGCAAAAATCAACAGACTTTCACACGAGTAAAATCATGAACCAACACAAGTAAAAATACCAAATCACTAGTTTCCAACAACACACACATGCCATGAGAAGAAACCTAGCAAAGGAAGCAAGAAACAACAAACTTCCATACAAGTAAAATCCTGAATCAGCATAAGTAAAAATATCAAATCATAAGTTTCCATCAACACACACACAACATGAGAAGAAACCAAGCAAGGGAATCAAGTAGCAGCAGACTTTCACACAAGTAAAATCATAAACCAGCATAAGTAAAAATATCAAATCTTAAGTTTCCAACAAGACACAGACAATATGAGAAGAAAACTAGCTGGGGAAGCAAGAAACAACAGACATTCGCAAGAGCAAAATCATGACCCATCTGAATTTTCTCAATGAAAAGAAAAAGTTTTAGTCCAGTTCTAATTTTTTTTCAAAGAAAATAAAAAATCTCCGACTTTTTAATAAACATTCTAAGCTTTTGACACGCTAACGTATCCCAAAAAATTGTGAATGTTGGAAATTCTCTGGTACCCCGAAGGAATTTTTCTCCCCACACAAGTAAAAATACCACATCATAAGTTTCCAACAACACACACATGATATGAGAAGAAACAGAACACAGGAAGCAAGAAACGAAGACTTTCACACAAGTAAAATCTTGAACCAGAATATTTAAAAACACCAAATCATAAGTTTCCAGCAACATTTTACTTATTGTTTAAGGTTATTTTATGCTTTTTTTAAATGAAGATGGGTTTTATTCATTTTTAAGGTTACTTTAGGCTAGTCTGTTGTTTCTTGCTTCCCTTGCTAGGTTTCTTCTCATGTTGTGGGTGTGTGTTGTTGGAAACTTATGATTTGGTATTTTTACTTATGCTGGCTTATGATTTTACTTGTGTGAAAGTCCGTTGTTTCCTGCTTCCCCTGCTAGGTTTCTTCTCATGTTTTGTGTGTGTGTTTTTGGAAACTTATGATTTGACATTTTTACTTATGTAGGTTCATGATTTTACTTGTGTGAATGTCTGTTGTTTCGTGCTTGCGTTGCTATGTTTCTTCTCATGTTGTGTTTGTGTTGTTGGAAACTTATGATTTGGTATTTTTACTTATACTGGTTTTTGATTTTACTTGTGTCAAGGTCTGTTGTTTCTTGCTTCCCTTGCTAGGTTTCTTCTCATGTTGTGTGTTTGTTGTTGGAAACTTATTATTTAATATTTTTATTTATGCTGGTTCATGATTTTACTTGTGTGAAAGTCTTTTTTTTTTTTGCTTCCTTTGCTAAGTTTCGTCTCACGTCGTGTGTGTTTTGTTGGAAACTTATGATTTGGCATTTTTACTTAGGCTGGTTCATGATTTTACTTGTGTAAAAGTCTGTTGTTTCTTCTTTCCCTTGCTAGGTTACTTCTCATGTTGTGTGTCTGTTGTTGGAAACTTATGACTTGATATTTTTACTTATGCTGGTTCAAGATTTTACTTGTGTGAAAGTCTGTTGTTTCTTGCTTTCCTTACTAGGTTTCTTCTCTTGTTGTGTGTGTGTTGTTGGAAACTTATGATTTGATATTTTTACTTATGCTGATTCTTGATTTTACTTGTGTGAAAGTCTGTTGTTTCTTGCTTCCCTTGTTAGGTTTCTTCTCATGTTGTGTGTGTTTGTTGAAAACTTTTGATTTGGTATTTTTACTTATCCTGTTTCATGATTTTACTTGTGTGAAAGTCTGTTATTTTTTGCTTGCCTTGCTATGTTTCTTCTCATGTTGTGTTTGTTGTTGGAAACTTGTGTTTTCGTATTTTTACTAATGCTTGTTCATGGTTTTACGTGTGTTAAACTCTGTTGTTTCTTGCTTCCCTTGCTAGGTTTCTTCTCATGTTGTGTGCGTGTTGTTGGAAACTTATGATTTGATATTTTTACTTATGCTGGTTCATGATTTTACTTGTTTGAAAGTCTGTTGTTTCTTGCTTCCCTTGCTAGCTTTCTGCTTATGTTTTTAGAAACTTATGATTTGGTATTTTAACTTATGCTGGTTAATGATTTTACTTGTGTGAAAGTCTGTTTTTTCTTACTTCCCCTGCTAGGTTTCTTCTCATGGTGTGTGTGTGTTGCTGGAAACTTATGATTTGATAATTTTACTTATACCGGTTCATGGTTTTACTTGTGTGAAAGTCTGTTGTTTCTTGCTTCCCTTGCCAGGTTTCTTCTCATCTTGTGTGTGTGTTGTTGGAAACCTATGATTTGATATTTTTTGCTTATGTTGGTTCATGATTTTACTCGTGTGAAAGTCTGTTGTTTCTTGCTTTCCCTTGGTAGGTTTCTTCTAATGTTGTGTGGTTGTTGTTGGAAACTTATGATTTGGTATTTTTACTTATGCTGGTTCATGATTTTACTTTAGTGAAAGTCTGTTGTTTCTTACTTCGCTTGCTAGGTTTCTTATCATGTTGTGTGTGTGTTGTTGGAAACTTATGATTTGTTATTTTTACTTATGCTGGTTCATGATTTTACTTTTGTGAAAGTCTATTGTTTCTTGCTTTCTCTTGCTAGGCTTCTTCTCGTGTTGTGTTTGTCTTGCTGAAAACGTATGATTTAGCATTTTTACTTTTGCTGGTTCATAATTTTACTTGTGTGAAAGTTTATTGTTTTTCGTTTTCCTTGCTAGGTTTCTTCTCATGGTGTGTGTGTTGTTGGGAACTTATGATTTGATATTTTTACTTATACTGGCTCATCATTTTAATTGTGTGAAAGTCTGTTGTTTCTTGCTTCCCTTGCTAGGTTTCTTCTCATGTTTTATTTGTGTTGTTGGAAACTTATGATTTGGTATTTTAACTTATGCTGGTTCATGATTTTACTTGTGTGAAAGTCTGTTGTTTTTTGCTTCCTTTGCTAAGTTTCGTCTCACGTCGTGTGTGTGTTGTTGGAAACTTATGATTTGGCATTTTTACTTATGCTGGTTCATGATTTTACTTGTGTGAAAGTCTGTTGTTTCTTGTTTCCCTTGCTAGGTTTCTTCTCATGTTGTGTGTCTGTTGTTGGAAACTTATGATTTGATATTTTTACTTATGCTGGTTCAAGATTTACTTGTGTGAAAGTCTGTTGTTTCTTGCTTCCCATGCGAGGTTTCTTCTCATGTTGTGTGTGTGTTGTTGGAAACTTATGATTTATATTTTTACTTATGCTGGCTTATGATTTCACTTGTGTGAAAGTCTGTTGTTTCTTGCTTCCCCTGCTAGGTTTCTTCTCATGTTTTGTGTGTGTGTTTTTGGAAACTTATGATTTGAAATTTTTACTTATGTAGGTTCATTTATAAGTACATAATTACTTATTTTTTTGCTTCCATTGCTAAGTTTCGTCTCACGTCGTGTGTGTGTTGTTGGAAACTTATGATTTGGCATTTTTACTTATGCTGGTTCATGATTTTACTTGTGTGAAAGTCCGTTGTTTCTTTTTTCCCTTGCTAGGTTTCTTCTCATGTTGTGTGTCTGTTGTTGGAAACTTATGATTTGATATTTTTTCTTATGCTGGTTCCAGATTTTACTTGTATGAAAGTCTGTTATTTCTTGCTTCCTTTGCTAGGTTTCTTCTCATGTTGTGTTTGTGCTGTTGGAAACTTATGTTTTGATATTTTACTTATGCTGGTTCAAGATTTTACTTGTGAGAAAGTCTGTTGTTTCTTGCTTCCCTTGCTAGGTTTCTTCTCATGTTGTGTGTGTGTGTTGTTGGAAACTTATGATTTGATATTTTTACTTATGCTGATTCTTGATTTTACTTGTGTGAAAGTCTGTTGTTTCTTGCTTCCCTTGTTAGGTTTCTTCTCATGTTGTGTGTGTTTGTTGAAAACTTTTGATTTTGTATTTTTACTTATCCTGTTTCATGATTTTACTTGTGTGAAAGTCTGTTATTTTTTGCTTGCCGTGCTATTTTTCTTCTCATGTTGTGTTTGTTTTTGGAAACTTGTGTTTTCGTATTTTTACTAATGCTTGTTCATGATTTTACGTGTGTTAAACTCTGTTGTTTCTTGCTTCCCTTGCTAGGTTTCTTCTCATGTTGTGTGCGTGTTGTTGGAAACTTATGATTTGATATTTTTACTTATGCTGGTTCATGATTTTACTTGTTTGAAAGTCTGTTGTTTCTTGCTTCCCTTGCTAGCTTTCTGCTTATGTTGTGTGTGTTGTTCGAAACTTATGATTTGGTATTTTAACTTATGCTGGTTCATGGTTTTACTTGTGTGAAAGTCTGTTCTTTCTTGCTTCCCATGCCAGGTTTCTTCTCATGTTGTGTGTGTGTTGTTGGAAACCTATGATTTGATATTTTTTACTTATGTTGGTTCATGATTTTACTCGTGTGAAAGTCTGTTGTTTCCTGCTTTCCCTTGGTAGGTTTCTTCTAATGTTGTGTGTTTGTTGTTGGAAACTTATGATTTGGTATTTTTACTTATGCTGGTTCATGATTTTACTTTAGTGAAAGTCTGTTGTTTCTTACTTCGCTTGCTAGTTTTCTTATCATGTTGTGTGTGTGTTGTTGGAAACTTATGATGTGGTATTTTTACTTATGCTGGTTCATGATTTTACTTTTGTGAAAGTCTGTTGTTTCTTGCTTTCCCTTGCTAGGCTTCTTCTCGTGTTGTGTTTGTCTTGCTGAAAACTTATGATTTGGCATTTTTACTTTTGCTGGTTCATAATTTTACTTGTGTGAAGGTTTTTTGTTTCTCGCTTTCCTTCCTAGGTTTCTTCTCCTGTTGTGTGTGTTGTTAGGAACTTATGATTTGATATTTTACTTATGCTGGTTCATGATTTTACTTGTGTGAAAGTCTGTTGTTTCTTGTTTCCCTTGCCAGGCTTCTTCTCATGTTGTGTGTCTGTTGTTGGAAACTTATGATTTGATATTTTTACTTATGCTGGTTCAAGATTTACTTTTGTGAAAGTCTGTTGTTTCTTGCTTCCCTTGCTAGGTTTCTTCTCATGTTGTGTGTGTGTTTTTGGAAACTTATGATTTGATATTTTTAATTATGTAGGTTCATGATTTTACTTGTGTGAATGTCTGTTGTTTCTTGCTTGCGTTGCTAGGTTTATTCTCATGTTGTGTGTGTGTTGTTGGAAACTTATGATTTGATATTTTTACTTATGTAGGTTCATGATTTTACTTGTGTGAAAGTCTGTTGTTTCATGCTTCCCCTGCTAGGTTTCTTCTCATGTTTTGTGTGTGTGTTTTTGGAAACTTATGATTTGACATTTTTACTTATGTAGGTTCATGATTTTACTTGTGTAAATGTCTGTTGTTTCTTGCTTGCGTTGCTAGGTCTTTTCTCATGTTGTGTTTGTGTTGTTGGAAACTTATGATTTGTTATTTTTACTTACACTGGTTTTTGAATTTACTTGTGTCAAGGTCTGTTGTTTCTTGCTTCCCTTGCTAGGTTTCTTCTCATGTTGTGTGGTTGTTGTTGGAAACTTATTATTTAATATTTTTATTTATGCTGGTTCATGATTTTACTTGTGTGAAAGTCTGTTGTTTTTTGCTTCCATTGCTAAGTTTCGTCTCACGTTGTGTGTGTGTTGTTGGAAACTTATGACTTGGGATTTTTACTTATGCTGGTTCATTATTTTACTTGTTTGAAAGTCTGTTGTTTCTTGTTTCCTTTTCTAGGTTTCTTCACATGTTGTGTGTCTTTTGTTGGAAACTTATGATTTGATATTTTTTCTTATGCTGGTTCCAGATTTTACTTGTATGAAAGTCTGTTGTTTCTTGCTTCCTTTGCTAGGTTTCTTCTCATGTTGTGTGTGTGTTGTTGGAAATTTATGATTTGATATTTTTACTTATCCTGTTTCAAGATTTTACTTGGGTGAAAGTCTGTTGTTTTTTACTTGCCTTGCTATGTTTATTATCATGTTGTGTTTGTTGTTGGAAACTTGTGTTTTCGTATTTTTATTAATGCTTGTTCATGATTTTATGTGTGTTAAAGTCTGTTGTTTCTTGCTTCCCTTGCTAGGTATCTTCTCATTTTGTGTACGTGCTGTTGGAAACTTATGATTTGATATTTTTACTTATGCTGGTTCATGATTTTACTTGTTTGAAAGTATTTTGTTTCTTGCTTCCCTGTCTAGGTGTTTTCTCATGTTGTGTGTGTATTGTTCGAAACTTATGATTTGGTATTTTTACTTATGCTGGTTCATGATTTTACTTGTTTGAAAGTTTGTTGTTTCTTGCTTCCCTTGCTAGGTTTTTTCTCATGTTGTGCGTGTGTTCTTGGAATCTTATGATTTGATATTTTTACTTATGCTGGTTCATGATTTTACTTGTGTGAAAGTCTGTTGTTTCTTGCTTCCCTTGCTAGCTTTCTGCTTATGTTGTGTGTGTTGTTCGAAACTTATTATTTGGTATTTTAACTTATGCTGGTTCATGATTTTACTTGTGTGAAAGTCTGTTGTTTCTTGCTTCCCATGCTAGGTTTTTTCTCATGTTGTGTATTTGTTGCTGGAAACTTATGATTTGGTAATTTTACTTATACCGGTTTATGGTTTTACTTGTGTGAAAGTCTGTTGTTTCTTGCTTTCCTTTCCAGGTTTTTTCTCATGTTGTGTGTGTGTTGTTGGAAACCTATGATTTGATATTTTTACTTATGTTGGTTCGATTTGGTATTTTTCCTTTTGCTGGTTTATAATTTTACTTTAGTGAAAGTCTGTTGTTTCTTACTTTGCCTGCTATGTTTCTTCTCATGTTGTGTGTGTGTTATGATTTGGTATTTTTACTTTTGCTGGCTCATAATTTTACTTGTGTGAAAGTTTATTGTTTCTCGCTTTCCTTGCTAGTTTTGTTCTCATGTTGTCTGTGTTGTTGGAAACTTATGATTTGATATTTTACTTATGCTGACTCATCATTTTAATTGTGTGAAAGTCTGTTGTTTCTTGCTTCCCTTGCTAGGTTTCTTCTCATGTTTTTCTTGTGTTGTTGGAAACTTATGATTGGGTATTTTAACCTATGCTGGTTCATGATTTTACTTGTCTGAAAGTCTGTTGTTTCTTGCTTCCCTTTCTAGGTTTCGTCTCATGTTGTATGTGTGTTGTTGGAAACTTTTGATTTGATATTTTTACTTATGTTGGTTCTTGATTCTACTTGTGTGAAAGTCTGTTGTTTCTTGCTTTCCCTTGCCTAGGTTTCTTCTTATGTTGTGTGTGTGTTGATAGAAACTTATGATTTTGTATTTTTACTTATGCTTTTCATGATTTTACTTGTGTGAAAGTCTGTTGTTCCTTGCTTCCCTTGCTATGTTTCTTCTCATGTTGTGTGTGTGTTGTTGGAAACTTATGATTTGGTATTTTTACTTATGCTGGTTTTCGATTTTACTTGTGTGAAGGTCTGTTGTTTCTTGCTTCCCTTGCTAGGTTTCTTCTCATCCTGTGTGTGTGTTGTTGGAAACTTATCTGTTTTAATGGAATACTGTAATACTGTGTTTCAATGGAACTTGTGTACTATAACAACCACAGAATTTCACCCTAAATCATCCTCTAAAATGTCTCAAACTATTTCCGCCAAATAATGCCTATAATGTCGATTAATTTATTTCTCCCAGATAATCCCCTAAACATAATTTCTATTGGCCTAAAAATAAGGGTAAATGATCCTGTCCCGTTAGATTCGCTCTTATCTTGCAATTATGTAAACTTCTGTCTGTATTCAATAGGCATAAAAATATCTATGAAACATCAAACCACATAACCATCAACAAACAGAACAGAACTAAGAAACAACATCAAACCACATAACCATCAACAAACAGAACAGAACTATGAAACAACATCAAGCCACATAACCAACAAACAATATAACCAACAAACCACATAACCATCAACAAACAGAACAGAACTATGAAACAACATCAAACCACATAAGCACATGAAAGTCTTATCTGGCAATGTTGTAAACTTCTGTCTGATTTCAATAGGCATAGAAACATCTATGAAACCTCAAACCACATAATCATCAACAAAACATAACCATGAAACAACACAAACATAACATAACATAACAACATAACCAGCAACATAACATAACATCAATATAACATCAAACCACATAATCATCGACAAAACATAACCATGAAACAACATAAACATAACATAAGATAACAACATAACCAGCAACATAACATAACATCAATATAACAGCAAACCAAATAATCATCAACAAAACATAACCAGTAACGTAAAATAACATCAAACCAACAAACATAACATAACCATGAAACAACATCAACATAACCAAGAAATATAACATAACCACTCTTATCTGGCAATGTTGTAAACTCCCTTTCGTGTAGTATTCTACGTCATTGGGGGTCAATGATATTGTTCGTGTCGCGCCTCCTGCCCCATTACTACTATTTTATATGGCTGCATGTTAACACTCTGGTTGGGGTTCTTTATTATTTTTACTCATTCAGTAGTGGCTAAAAGAGCCCAAGAGGTAGGCACAAGCTATGATAGAAAGAGAGTCTCGGTAAATTCCTGGACCACGCTGATATTCCACTCTCAAATCCAAAGGTCATTGCTGCTTACCGACGTATGTAGAGAAGGTGGAGGATGCTATCAATGCCACCCCGGCATGAAGATTAAGTTGTATCACTTGTTTCAATAAACTGAATGTGTCCAACAAGGTAATTACTTTCTGACTTTGTATAGCATATGAAGAATCTAAAGGTCTTAGTAAAATATTGGCGAGGGGGGGGGGGCACAGGTCCTTAATCGATTATGGCTTTACCACCGACTCCTTGCAAACCGTCTCATTGAAATGGACTGCGCTATAACACGACGTTTTTTCTTTGGAAAATAAATGATATTTAAAAGTCTAACATGAAGTAAAGCAAAGTGTAAATCTGAGGAAGAAAGAAGGAAAATACAATACAAATAAATACTACAAATAATATCATGTAGTCTAAGTTAGTTTTTCTTAAGGTAAGATAGCCTCTGCCACTCCCCTCCAACAAAAATCTACAAAAATACGTAATTAATGCCAACATTGAAGAACTTAGGAAACCAGAGAAAAGTCTGAATTACAGTAACTTATCATTGCTATAGTGAGAACGTAACGGGAACAGGTCCCTAATCCATTATGGCTTCACCACCGAATTCTTGCAAAGTGTCTCTTTTAAATGCACTGCGTTATAATACGACACTTTTTCTTTGGAAAATAAATGGTATTGAAAAGTCTAACATGAAATAAATCAAAGCGTAATTCCGAGGAAGAAAGAAAGAAAATACAATACAAATATATACTACAAGTAACATCATAATCTAAGTTAGTTTTTCATAAGGCACGATAGCCTCCAGCCCTCCCCCCCCCCCCAAAAAAAAAATCTAAAAAAATATTTAAATAATTTCAACATTGAAGACTTTGGAAAGCCATAGAAAACTCCGAATTACTGTAACTAATCATTGCTATGGTCGAAACGTAGCCTATGGCGCTAGTAGATTGTATCTATTGAACTCTACCGGTCCTATAGGAAGACATTTCTACCGGTCCTATAGGAATTACCATGCTATTTGCTTACTGCCATAGGACCATACTATTCTACGACCGCCATAGGACCATGCTATTCTACGACCGCCATAGGACCATGCTATTCTATGAGTTTATGTTCCTTCCTATGCTATTCTAAGGGTTTATGTTCGTTCCTATGCTATTCTAAGGTTTTATGTTCCTTCCCATGCTATTCTAAGGGTTTATGTTCCTTCCTTTGCTATTCTAAGGGTTTATATTCCTTCCTATGCTATTCTACGAGGTCTCGACACCTTTTCAAAGAGATTGAATAGCCTCTCACAATGTCGTATGGATTCTAAGGGCTTATGTTCCTTCCTATGCTATTCTTTGAGGTCTCTACGCTTTTTCAAAGAGAGTGAGTACCCCCCTCACATGGCCTTATACTTTGCTGGGACGTATAGGAATTCCCATATTATTTACTTGAAGCTCTACACCTTTTCGAAGAGAGTGAGTATCCTCTCACACCAATACTTCCTTGGTACCACTCCAAGCACAGTGGGCAAAAACGTTTTGAAACTTTAGTCGAGATTGTATAGTGCATGCTTTTAAACACTAGTTTAGAAATTTAGAACTTTTTTCTCGTGAGAAAGATGGTGTTCAAGGATGATTTACTCCTCTCTCTCTCTCTCTATCCCACTCAATTTGTTGTTGTTGGTAGCTCAGTTTCATGTGACAGTGAGAGTGTCAACACATAAGAAAATGTTCTGTACATGTCCACTATGTATGTACACACTGGGCAGCTGGTCATCATGTGAGAATTGCAAAATGATTGATGAGTATGATGAAAAGTGCAGATTATGCAACCCGTGTAAATTGCATAGAGGATACGCTGTACAAATTAGAGGTTGTAATTTCTGTCTTGAAGAGGTGTGTGACTCTCATCCTAGAGGGCACCTATGCTCGAATTGCCACTATGGTAAATTTAATCAGTGGGAGAATACATATCCCGGTATGATTGGAAAGAATCCTAAGCGTGATTTTAGTTTATTGCTAAGAGATTGGTAACGTCGTGGTTTTAGATGGTTTTTGGAGGAGGAACCGGGACAGCGATTCAACCGGGAACAACAAAAGAATTTGGTTTCTACGTCATCGTTGTGAAGACAATGGCTACTAAGATTATAAGCCCACTGATTTTTTTTGGCTGTGACGGAATGTGATTCGCCACTTGAGGACACTGTTTGTGACATTGTATCAAATAAGCAAATTGAAAAATGTGAATTCTATAAAATGAATGAGAATAGTATCATTGACTATACAAAGAGATATTACAAGAGTGAGGTTACACTCTATTGTAGAGAATGCGCCCCTGACATTGCCGCACATCAGGATCAGTATACTGTGAATTCAGATAATCTACCTACATTATTTGTTATCGACAAATAGCTATACCTAGTAGAAGATGAAATCTAAAGAGTAAAAAAGTGGTTTTTATCATGTACATACATTTTTCATTTATTAATAAACAATTTCACATACATTTTTAGAAAATTTTATTCGTAGGGCACTAAAATCAATATTAAACACGCTTGTAAGTATATTTTCCACTAAAAAGTCATTCAATCGAGGAAAGTCAACGTAAATGTTGAGAAACTGCTTGTAGGTACAGCCACGACATCTGAACATGAAAAAGAGTAGTGCATGAAAGCCGCATATCTTAGTCGTTAAATCCTGAACTCTTCGTTGATTTTGAATGATAGTTTTCCCACTGCTTTCAATAAAGTTGCTGATGTATGGAGTGTAGAATTTATACGTTAGGCCAAGAGGATGAAAAAATTCAATATTTTTTGCTGTTTGAAAGATGCAAAGCCAATGGCCAGTCTTCAAAGTCGATGGATTGCTATTAACAATGATTAGGGTATTGTTAACACTTGGAATTTTTTCATTGAAGTCCGATGGTATGCAATAGGACTTGTACTGGGACATGTATGGATCCATATTAAATACGTTGATTATTCGGTTTGTGTTCATGGTGCTAGGTCTAGTAGAACACTACCGTCGGGTGTGATTTCCCAATAGGTTTCAAATTGACTTAGTGATATTAGCGTGATACTTTCAGTCAAAGAATCGGCAAATGTGCACTCTAAATGTACATTCCCTGTTCGTACTATACTCATATCTTGGGTCCCCGACAAGTCCAAAACAATTACACCATGATTTTTTGAAAACATTGAATTGGTTATTCCATTTTAAAATAATTGGGAGTCATGATCTAGGGAATGCATGGCCAACTCATACAGAGTTCTATAGGATTTTTTGTCAAATGATAAAGTGTACAGTGGAATATCATTCACTTTGCACACAAGGCTAGATAGACCGAAAAAATTAAAATCAGGGGGGGATTTAGTCCAGGATCCAACGGCACTGCCACTCTTCACAAAGGCCAAAGCCAATTTTGATGGGATTTCTCCATTGATAAATGATGAAACGGTATAGCTACGAGAGCCGGTGGCAATGTGACGTTGATTGGTGATTGTATGGGGGACAATAAGTTTAATGTTGTTGCCATTGGCTCTTAGCTTATCTACTGCCAATGCAACAGAGCTCATAACCTGTTGTTTTTGGACGTGGAGAATTGCCGATGTGATAATCACGTTTGCATCGGGTGCTGCAGGAAGTGTTTTTCTCAAAATGAAATTCGATGGGGCTAGTTGCAACTTTATGTCAATCTTGACATTTGGGGTAACCATTAGGATATATTGAATATCTCATGATTTACTTTTCCAACTAAATGATACTCCTGGGTCACTGCAGTAGTCAACTCACGGTCAGTATCAACACCTAATCGATACTCATAGCCCAATGATTGTCCTCTCAACTCCTTGTATGCCTTTGGTGTCATCATCATAAATTGTATGTAGGTTGCATAGTTGGATAAACTATTGCTAGTGCTCACCATTGTTCCATTAATAAATAAATTAATATGTTTAACAGGTTGTGTAGAATATAGTTTTCGTAGGAAAGACCATTAGCAGCAGCTGGATTTGTATCATCCAACTATTTATACACTATAACTATTAAATCACTAACAGTCGACTAAGGGTCAATGAAATTGTCTTCTCCGGAAAATGTCTGATAGCGAAAACTATACGAGAGGGGTTGCGTAGGGTGAAATTTTATAGAGTGATACTACTTGACACTGACATCTTCTTCTTCTTATTGGTCTTCGTTGTATTATTTCTCAAAGTCCTTGTTGATGTCCTTTGCTCCCCGCCTGGGTAGAGACTGATGAGTGAATGGAAGGGATCCTTTTCAATCCCTTCCCATTTCGCTTAGATTTTAATTGCTCGCCAACGGCTCTTGCTGAAGATCTAATATTTTCTTTAACACTCTCGTTGAAATTCTTACACGACCCCCAGTCCTGTAGTGTTGAGGCAGCAAAATTTGATGCCGCAGGTGCAAGATATTTTCTGGCAAGGGATAGTTCAGAACGAAATAACCTAGCAAACCAGCTACCAAGACCATAGCCAGACATTGTAGTACGCCCCTTGTATTAGTCCAATCCATTTTCTATTTGACGTGGACTCAGAGCACCAACATAACAATCGATATCGGGACAGACAAATGGAATTCTTCCATTGTTCATTTTAGATGATGGTGGTGTCGCATAGAATAGGTCGAAAATGACAAGTAATCACTGCTAAACCTTTTGTTATTGCTAGAGAATCACCCAATTCACTTCTTAGTGTTAACTGACAGAGTTCCAAATACGAAATGTTTACAGGAACATATTGAAGATACTTTATATTATAGTGATGAACAAGTTCATGAGTTATTTTTCGTTCAAGAGCACGTAGGGAGGGCGATGTTTGAATGACCAACTCTCGATGTTTTCACTGAAGATGCATAAAAATATAAGAAAGAGTCCTAGGCAAAACCAGGTGGATAGTGAGCAAAAATAACTTGATCCATTCCGTTAACGGTATCAGCATTTTCCCCATTGATCATACTCTGTTTAAAGCCAAGAACGTCTCTCAGATTATCATTGAGAACAATCATTTCAGTGTCAAGAGGTGAGGTAATGTAAATCCTATCGTGTTCCATTGAATAATTAAAATGGAATGTACCATTCCGACGATATGAGATTTTTCTATTGATTGTATGACACAAATATTTCATACTATCATATTCAATATATTTCAATTTGACATGTGGATATTCACTAGATTTAAGTGCTTCAACCCATTCATAGTCGACAAAGAGTGACCAATCGAATGGTATAACTTTTATGTCATACACACGATCCTTTCTCAGGATGTCATAGGTATTTTTGTGAATACAGTCGACAAGAGCCACTTCATGCTTTCTGTCATAGAATTTGATGGCGGGAGAGAGTTTCGTCCAAAAATCACTTGTTTTATTCAAGTCATTGTAGAGAGGATCGGAAACGTTGGACATAAAAGTTACATAGAAATCATTGGGCATTGTCAATATCTTCAACACTGATCCAAGAATCAAAATCAGAGTTATATCCTAGCCACCGAACAAGTAACTGTTTCCTACCCCTGTGAGTACGAGTCTTTAATATCTTTTCAATTTGATAGATTTCACTATTATTTTTAACTTTTTGTAGTTCATTGTCATAAAACCCGCCGAGAATCTCTTCATCTTTGGTATTGCACAAACGATAAATTATGGGTTTAGTGTCTAGGATTTTTGGAACTTTAAAAAGTTCTTTTAGACCACAAGTAATTACCCTTTTCAAAAACATTAGTTTTTCTATTAATTCAAACAGTATCACCAACATTGAATTTTTTCTGCTTGACAATCGTTTCATTGGAATATTGTTTAAAAAAGGTATCAATTGTATCATGATCAGAATCATGAACTTCCGTTGGGGTTGAATTGGACAATGGTCGATGAGGTCGTTGATTATAAATCAAAATGATTTTATATAAATCATGAATAAAAGCAGATGTTTTTTTCAATGTACAATATCTTGAAATTAAAAGTCGAATAGTTCTTATCAATCGTTCGGCCAATGCAGCCTTTATAGGACTATGACTATGATAGAGCAGTGTATTATATTTCACTAGTACTTTTACAGGATTAACAAATTCACTACCGCGATCCCTTTGATTTTTTTATACGAATCCTGTTCGAGAATACTTTCAACGGCCTGAGCAACTTCAACACCTCTCTTTGACCGCAATGGAATGGCATATGCATAGCGACTAAAAGCACTGATTGCAATTACAATGTCGTCTTCAACATATCTCCCCATAAATTCCAAAACAAGCAACTTTTCCGAATATTTAGGAATGATTTTGTAGGAAAAGCTGTCTATAACCCATGCATCAACCACTGTTCTATTTCTTTGAAGATGTGCCATTTTTAGTAGCACATACTTCAGATCGTAGTTAGAGTTATGTATAACAACCGGAAGAAAGAGTTGCTGTTTAATTTTTAAATTACAGGAATTGTGAGCCCACCCCCGACAGTTACTTTTCCCCATTGAATTTGAGCTAATTAGGTGAGTATGATCCTGGACAGCGTTTTTTGGGACAGGAGAACCCCTACAAACCCAACAAATTGTCTTGTTTTTTAGTGCAAGTTGCTACTTATCTGATGATGACATTTGATAGTTGGTGTGACGCAATCTTGAAAGTGCGCCATTCGCTGTTTTTGTTAAAGACACCAATAACTTCTCCACGCTACTCTCCTCATCCATAGTAAAAAAAACTCTTCTAACCTCATTTTATTGTCGGAATCGCTGCGGACATGCACATAGGAATACGCAACAAGTTTGTGTTTCTTGGCTATATTTGGCTTTGATGGGTCCGATACCTCCACCAGTCTTGATTCACAATCTTAAGATACTTTATCAACCTGTAGCAGGAAATTTTGGAAGTTTTAAATTGTAAAGTATCTTTGCCTTCTGCCGGCATTTCTATTCTTTGATTGCCATGAATTTTGCAATATCTCATGTGATCTGTGAATGTTCGTTCAGATCTAAATGAGGAAAGGCACATGGGGCAATAGTGACATTCTCCTTTGTTTGTGCCTTGGGATAAGAGTCGACTTATTGCCGTAACGGGGAAAAATGACCACAGGAATTTACATTTTTGGGGGGCTCATAGATAAACCAAGCCCAATTTTTAACATTATCTACCAACGGTGTCCTAACTGAATATAAAATCCCTTTTTTATTTGTTTTCTTTCCCTCATTTACAAATTTTGTGTCACACTGGAGAACAACCACCCCAACCCAAGATTTTCGTTTAGCTTTTCAAATATGGTTATTTCTTTTAAGGACACCGGATACTTTCCCTCTAAACAATCAAAATTTACTTTAGGGAAATTGTCTCCACCGTTACGTGCAAGGCCGTCGAGATTTTTCATTGTTGACTCTTTTTTTAATGTTTTATGGCCTGCTGCTAAAAATACATATTTAAAACATTGAAACCCCGTGTCAAAATCGAAACTCTGAACACCTTTGGTAGCCGACAAATCTGGGTTGCATTTTATTTTGTTACCCTGCCCTCCCCTTAAAATAAAGTTTTTTTTTAAATCTACTGAGACTCAGATCTATGTGTTCAATGTATAAAATTGTGGACACGCTTCCCCTCTCGTTAAATATGTCCAAAGTTGATGTTAATTTATTAACCCAATTGAAAAAGTTACCCTCAAATTCATTTAGACCAAGGTAAAAAGTTTGATTGCCAGTTGAAAAATGAAAATAAAAAATGTGCCCAGATGCCCCATTTTGTAAATAAACTTTTTGATTTACCGATGCCTTAATCCCCCCTGACCCCCTCCCCCCAATTCTGAATCTGAATCTCAATAAGTGCTCGAACTCGGTCGATGTAGGTATGAAGAACATTAACAGGGTCTGTTAAAATGACACCCTCGTCAACCAGGTTTTCCTAGGGAGGATTAGAATCAATCCTATGTGTTTTCAAGTGACCTAGAGCAGACTCTAACAAATTAAACTCACGTAGTTCCAGGGATGCGAAGTTATTTCTATGTCATACACTTATTTGCACAGGACCCAATTAACTAATAGTAAAGTCATCATCAAAAATGTCCCTAGAAACATTAGATCCAACAATTTCCATAAGGCTATCCATTTCTTCCGTTGTAAATTGAAAATCCAGGGGCATAGTAAACGACGTACCTTCACTAACATCATCCGGCAAGAGGGGATAATTACCCATGATATTTTGAAGTCCTGGGCCAGGGAAGGCAGTTGTTTTTGTAGCTTCCTCCTGAAACTAAAATGAATGGATTGAGTTTTTTTCTTTGAGGAAAGTTTTATCACAATTATAACACACTATTTATTTTTTTCTTAGTCGGATTTGTATTCATATTATTTATCAAACAAATGCTGGTTTTTTTAATTGGATTCGTATTTATCAAGCGAATGCATAATAAATTACAAATTTTTGCTTATAGTATTATTTATTAAACAAGTGCATAATAAATTACAAATTTTGTTAATAGCACGTGTACGTGTTAATAACACGTACACGTTCACAAACACACAAACACACAAATTGACACGAAAACATAAACAAACATACACCCAAACACATAAAAACACAAACACACGCAAACAAATAACCACACAAAAAAACACAAGCAAACAAAAAAAAACAAAAACAAGAAATAACAACAAATAAAAACAACACCCAAACAAAAAAACCCACAATCACACACGAACACACACAAACACAAACACACACAGACAAAAACATAAATAGACACACAGACACACACACACACATACACACACACAAACACAGACACACACACACACACACACATACACACACATACACACATACACAAACACACACACACTATGTACACACATTTACACGCTAAAACACACACACGTTCACACACACACACACGTACACACTCACACACACATCGTAAAGTTTGACTAATAGCATTAAAATACACTAAAAAAAATCAACTCAATAATTGTCTTAATACCTCGTTAACAAAAAACTTACTCTTTTTCCTACAAATCTAGCCATCCATAAAAAATAGCGATCAGACTAGAAGCAGATTCCTTTTCCTACAAATCTACTCGTTTACAAATCTACTATTTGTAATAGCAATAAAGTAAAGTACATTATAAAAATATTTGTCAAGGAACTGTGATTAGTTCAGAAAGAAGCAATAGCCATATTTCTCCTGAAGCATTTTAAGCGAGATGTTTACTGTGGTATTAAATAAGTATAGTTTTCTTTACACCCCCCCCCCCAACTCAAAACTTAATTTCCCCTCCTTGCTTTATTTAAGTAAATACTTGTCTCCACCCTCTCCCCTAGAAAATCCAGAAAGAAACGAAATAGTACTTTCTTTGACAATAAAAAAAATTACATTATATTCCCCTATCTCTGAGGGGAGCAGAGAAATTTAAAACACAGGTTGGGGCGGGGGATTAATATTTTAATATCTCTGACACACACTCTTACAGTGTTGAAAAAATGGTGAAGAGAAAAGGCTAAAAAAAGTCGGAAAGAAATAGGTAGATATTTCTATAATCAGGTAGAAGGTAAAGGTAAAATGCTTACATTCCCAAATTCAGACTGCAGTTGAGTACTGGATGGTCCTGGCAAAGCATGATGGGGGATAGATGGGACGGTGACATCCGTTTCTTGCATAGATGTGGCGGTGGCTGCGATGTCCCTGGCTTGGGGGGTTGGAGCAGCGGGGCTCACCATCATGTGAGCAACCATCCACTCTCTTTTCAGCTTTCTACCGGGCTGCATAGGGGCTGGCACGGATGGAGCTTGGGCAGGCAGCGCTGTTCTGGAAGGGATGTTGGTGGTTCTCGATGGGCCAGCTATCTCCAGTTTTTACATTGGAGTAGCGCCATTAGCCTTAGCTCTCTTTTGAGGGGGAGGGGTGGACTCTTCAAAATTGTCCTCAAAAAGAAGACAAAATTTAGTATGAAAAAAATGATTTTCCTTTTTACAGAAGAAAAAATTAGTCTGCAGAAAGAATCCCCCCCCGTTTTCAGTAAAGCAAAAAGTAAAAATTTGCGAGAAATACATTAGACCCAGAAATCAAATGCTATTCAATTTACGCATAATTTCTCCCTCCTAGCATTATTTTTAACCCCAATTATTAAGTTCAGTTAAGTTATGAATACACAAACACGTTTTTTAAACATGATGTGTGAAAAAAAATACAATTTCAACTATTACCTACGCTTGAAATTTATTCAGAATATTAATATGGGGCACCCCCTTCCTACAACTCCTTTTTTTAACCACATATCTCTTGTGTCTAGAACATTTATTCTTGAAGCATTCAGACAAAAAAGTCAAAACGTTGGGGCTGGAGAGAATAAAAATCCAAAATTAATACAAAACTTAAATTTCTTCCCAAGAAAAATATTTTGAACAATTTGGCTGTATATCAATTCTGAGTTTAGTCTACTATTCTTTAATTAGCAACTTCCTTAATGATATAACTCAATGAATATCCATAGATATCCAAAATTAATACAAAACTTTGTGTAATTAATCCGAAAAAATATTTTAAATATGATTTGGCTGTATATCAATTCTGAGTTTCTGGCTAGAATTACACAAACACATGTTGCATTAATCTGTGCCGGTAACACAATTGTGTGAAGTTTTTGTCTGATGAAAATCACCCTTTTGTAAAAAGATTAAACACACATGGTTTTAATCTAGACAACAACGAAAGCACATTTTAAATGCACGACGGGAAAGGACCTTTTGAACAAAAGAACTATTTGTAATGAATGAATTAAAATCGTAAACAGAGGGGGGTAGGGAAGACGGGCTTTACATAATGGAAAAAAGAGCGTATTTTACGTTTTCCAGCGACTATAATCATCATATTGTAGAGTTTGTATTGTTGGGGGGAGGGCTATGCCCCCTGAACTTTAAGTTACTAGAGGGATGACTATCTAAAAAGATTTTATTTGGAAATAAATTAAGAAAATTTTGTAAACTGAACTCACATTGTAAATCGATGTAGCCATATCTTCCAAGTCAATAATATCAAATGTGTTATCCATGGTATGTTAAAAAATTATTAAAATTTAATCGTAACGCATGAGCATTTTATACAAAATCTCAAGGACGAATGAAAATCACTCCTTTTTATTTGAATTCAATTACCAATCAAGTTATCGTATGTGGAATAACCACCGCTCTCTCTCTGATTAATCCTAAAAAATGGATGTTGCCTCAAAAACCATTCTGGTGGAAAACGTGGAGTTGAAGCAAACTTTTGTAACAGGCTAGACTTCAGGAGCCAGTGGCGAATCCCCACTCTTACTGCTCTCCTTATGAATGTTGTCTCAAAAATCAGTCTGGTTGAAAACGTGGAGTTGAAGCGAACTTGTGTAAGAAGCTAGACTTCAGGAACCAGTGGGGAATCCCCGCTCGCACTGCTCGCTTTTTACAATGTGCACGTCAAACTGTAATGCATATTCATGTGTAATTGATATCAATAGCAAAAAACCAGTCTGATTGTCTTATACAATCCCTACTGTAGTTTCAAAACGTGTTTAATCACGTGTAGAGGTCCCATAGAATAACATAGGAAGGAACATAGTGTCCCCAAGTAGCATTGGAAGGAACATAGTCCTATAGAATAGCATAGGAAGGAACAAAAACACTTAGAATAGCATAGGAAGGACCATAGTGTCCCCAAATAGCATTGGAAGGAACATAGTGCCCCCAAATAGCATGGGAAGGAACATAAACCCTTAGAATAGCATAGGAAGGAACATAAGCCCTTAGAATAGCATAGGAAGGAACATAAACCCTTAGAATAGCATAGGAAGGAACATAAGCCCTTAGAATAGCATAGGAAGGAACATAAACCATTAGAATAGCATAGGAAGGAACATAAACCGTTAGAATAGCATAGGAGGGAACATAAACCCTTAAAATAGCATAGGAAGGAACATAAACCCTTAGAATAGCATGGGAAGGAACATAACCCCTTAGAATAGCATAGGAAGGAACATAAACCCTTAGAATAGAATGGGAAGTAACATAAACCCTTAGAATAGCACAGAAGGGAACATGAACCCTTAGAATAGCATAGGAAGGAACATAAACTCCTAGAATAGCATGATCCTATAGCGGTCGTAGAATAGCATGCTCCTATGGCGGTCGTAGAATAGCATGGTCCTATGGCAGTCAGCAAATAGCATGGTAATTCCTATAGGACCGGTAGAAATGTCTTCCTATAGGACCGGTAGAATTCAATAGATATAATCTACTGGCGCTACTGCTAAAATCTATTTGACGGCACTTGGTTGAGCTTTAAAAGTCTGCACATTATCTGTAAAAAGTCCGTAAGAGATATTATACACAGTCTTTTCAAGTCTTACCAGTTTTTGATGCTCATTTTGCCCGTACTGCAAAATGTACAATTTAAACACTTACATTCCGATTTCATGCCAAGGAGCTGCCCAACCAGGAATGAATTGTGGATCTCTGAAGAACCAAAGTAATGTCAAAATGATGAATAAGATAAGAACCATTGTTTCCTGAAATGCGATGGGTCCCAACTCCTTAAGTTTCATTTTTATTAGTGATGTCGCTTTCTTCTGTGCTAAATTGTTTTTTCGCTCTGCCTTCCTAGAAGAAATTAAAATGCAATGCTTTTTATTCTGGAAAACGAAAATTTAGGTCTAGAGATCATAATGTAATTTTTGTGACTAAGCTGTTCTTTATTAGCAAAAGAATGGTGACTACAAAAACTCATGAAAAGAAAATCCTCTCTTCTAATCAAAGATATTTTTGTATCAATAAGGCAAACTTATTTTCCAAGCTTAGGAAGTTCTTACTATGGTGCCAATATCTATCTCTCAGCTTGTCGTAAGTTAGAGCCTTAATAGAACTGAGATGCGATAGGCTGGGAACCAAACTACCATGGTAGGGCTAGGAAAAGCGGGTTGATCATTAATATGTGAGAGGAATAAATACGTTTGAACGTGTTTGTATGTTTCTTTTATGAAATTAATTAAAAAAAAAATTACGAAAAATAAGGTTTTCAAAGAAAAGTAAAGGCCATTTTAAACTTAAGCTCAGCAGATACAAATACCTGTTAAAATTCAAACTCAAAACAACCAGAAATTACAATTAAAGAATAAATAAAACCCAAAACCAGCAGAAATTAAATGAACAGTCATAGAAAAAACATACAACAACTAACAATGTAAATGAATAAATAGATCTTAAAGCGAGTAATGTGTAGATTGAATATGAAAATCAAGCTTAAAATGAAAAAAAAATTGCTATCGAAGTGTAAATGAAACTTAGAACGAACAAAAAATAAAAAAACGATCAATGGAAACACATCTACAGTAGATATTAATGTAAATCAATAAATAAATCTTAAAACGAGTGAAACTTCAATTGAATTTGCAAATCAGGCTTGAAAGGAACAAAAATCACTACAAACAAGAGTTTGGGTATCGCTTCCTTCACTCACTGTAAAAGTCTAAAACCTACTGCGTCATTGACGCTTTACTGAAAACCAATTTTATTACAAATATTTTCTTTTATGCTTAATATTGAAAATAATTAGTAAAATTATAGTATAATTTTGAACTGATGAGCTTTCAGCAATTAATATTATTATACATCAAATATTCAGTTTAATTTATTAGTTCTTTCTAGAGTTGTTCAAGACGAATATAGTTTCATTACAAACAGGAGTTTGGTTACTGCCCCCTTCCTTAACTGTAAATAAAAACTAGAAGCCTACTGCGTCATTGGCGCTTCACTGAAAACAAATAATATTGGAAATATTTTCTTTTCTAGGTCTTACATCATTAGAACCACCTTGTCTGAAACCCCACTAGATTCAATTCTATTCAATTTATTCGAATAAAAATACAACACAAACATCAATAACAGTAAAGATCCTAGAAGAGAATTTGTCAAGGACCAAAAAAAGAAAAAATTAAAGTAACACTAAAAAAAAGATAGAAGAATAAAATATAGGTAATTAAAGCAAATTGGTTGAAAATTGAAAGATTAAATTATATTATCTAGTTTTGTTACATTTTTATACAGCTTGCAGAAACTTGTGGCTAGTTCAACACTGGAGGGTATTTTGTTCCATTGAATAATAGATTTGTAAATGGGAGATTGCTGGGCAGCACTAGAGACGCATTTAGGAATTACAAAGGCTCTATTGAATGAACGGAGACAGTGGGCCTCCGAATTATTAATGTTATAATAGGTTAGTAGTTGAGGTGGAAGATTATTGTGGAAAGTAGAGTAAGCAAGCGATAAGTTTAGTTTTTGAATGATCTGATCAAGTGGAGCTATGCCAAAATCTGAATACAAATCACGGGTTGGATATAGACAGGGAAGCCGAAAAACTGCTTTAATGGCAAGGTTTTGAGCAAATTTGAGTTTTTTAGTGAAGGACCGGTTTGTATTTCCCCAAACTGATCTGCAATAAGAAAAGTAAGAAAAAATAAAGGAATAACAGAGGGTAACTAGGATTTCAGGAGGAAGAAAATAATTCGCACGGTTAACCATAGCTACATGTCTCAAAATTATTGCTGTGATGTAAAAAATTTGATTAGAGAAGGACAAGCATGAGTCGATAAATACACCAAGAAACTTGGCAACCTCCACTTGTGGGAGGATTTCGGAGGAGTACTTGAGACCAAGAGCAGGTTGAATTACGTCTTTGTTGTAGGGGTTCTGAATAATACTATTTTACTTTTTTTGCTATTAATGGTCATGTTATTCGTAAGGCACCACGCCTGGACTCTGTTCAGAAGGACTTGGGCAGAGGTTATTGCCGATGGTAAATTGTTGCCAGTGATGAAGAAGTTGCTGTCATCAGCAAATAGTACAGGATACACTGAAGGGCCCAGGTCCATAACAAGATCATTGATATATAGGAGAAATAAAATAGGAACTAAAACGGAACCTTGCGGGACACTCCTCCGAACAGATAAGGGCTGAGAGGATACTCCACCTAAGCTCACACTCTGTACCCTTCCAGATAGAAAAGAATCAAACCAAGAGAGGGGAACACCATGAATACCATAACTATTTAATTTACTTATTAAAATACTATAATCTACCGTGTCAAAGGCCTTAGAAAAATCCAAAAATAAACCCAATACAGTTTTTTTTTTTAAGGTCGAGTTGTGAGCGTATAAACTGTGTGGTGCCAATTAGGGCATGAGAAGTTGAAAATTTCGCCCAAAAGCCATATTGGTGAGGAGAAATCAAGGAAACGGAGTGCTGACTGTCAAACAAAAAGGGAGACAGACGTCTGAAGATAATTCTCTCGAGCACTTTGTATATAACAGGAAGAATTGAGATCGGACGATAATTACCAATCTTAGTTGGATCGCCCTTTTTAAGAACTGGAATAACAATGTCTGACTTTAGTAAATCAGGGAGAACTCCGTGGGTTAAAGATACGTCGGTAATGTGCTTGATGGACTCTAAAAAAAATGAAGATATGGTCTTTAGGAGCTTATTACTTAATCCAAGACACTCAGGTGTAAAACTGTTAGGGAGAGAACCGATGATTTGAAGTACCTCATTGCTATCAGTTGGGCAGAAAAACATGGATCTAGGATTGAAGCAGGGAAATACAGCCTGTAAGGAGGAGCGGGAATCAGCATGAGGAACATTAATTAATAATTATTAAATGCGTCAGGTGCATGTAAAGGGTCAATTAATCTGCCATTTGTGTGTTTAAGGTGAATAGGTATAGACTTTGATTTTCTATTTTTGAGAGTAAATCATTAATGGTGGACCAAATCTTTTTCAGGTTACCTTTGCTATTGAGAATTTTGTATACTAATAATTTTTTTTCCCTTCACGGATGAGCTTAGTTTATAAGTTCTTACAATTTTTATAATTTGATAGGTCAAAATCACTACTGGTCCTACAGGCTAACTTGTATAATTTGTTTTTACGATATGAGGAGACAATGAGCCTATGTGACATCCAGGGGCATATAGGAATAGTTTTCCGGTTATGTTTACGAATAGGAAAAGTTGAATGGATAATCTCACTTAGTCTTTGCGCAAAACCATTTGGCAGAATTTACCTCTTGACAATTTAAAACATCGGACCAGTCAGTGGTTCTTAGGCAATTGATAAAATGGGTTATATTTCCAGAGCTGTAGTTTCTAGTAGGTGTTGGGATATTAATTCTAGAGCGTAGAGGTAGTGCTTACGAAAATAGTGACAAGTAAATAGGAAGATGGTCTGACAGATCCGAAAATAGTATATTTGACGACAGGTCACTTCCCAGGGCAGTAAATACACAAATTTTATCAATTAATGTTGAAGTTGATCTCACAGGATCGAATCTACTGGGGAAAAAAAATTTTGGGTAGAAGACCACTCGCGGTTAGCGATTCAAAAAAAAGTATCAGATTCAGTATTTTTACCAACATTGAGTAGGTTACAATTAAAGTCCCAAAGAACTATTGTCTTTTTATGGGGTATATTAATAAAATTAGAGAAATCGTCAAACAGATTACAAAAACATGAGGTCGGAAATGGACGAGGTTTATAAGACAAGGAAAGTATATAGGAATTTTGGCCGATAACTATGTTAACAATTATTGAATAAATACATCTGAGATTTATTTGTGCAAAGAAAATAGATTCGCACTCTGATAGCCTGAAATAATTTACATTCGAACGGATGTAAAGTGAAATACCCCCAGAACACTTTGTCAATCTCCTGGGCATAGGAATTATTTGGAAACCAGGGAGTAAAAAATCACTAGTGTCATCATTATAGGAAAGCCATGTCTCTGTTAATCCTATTCAAACAGTTCGTGGTAACGAACTGTAAGTAAGGAGCGACCCGGCTCAATGGTAACCGAAACTCTAAGAAACGGGATTTTGATACCAATAGATACATCAAAAGAATCATATTTTAATTCTGATTTCAAATATATAAGTTTCATTAAGTTTAAGCTTACCCATCAAAAGTTACGTGCCTGAGAAAATTTGTCTGATTTTCGAAAAAAGGGTTAAAGACCCCCTAAAAGCTATATAACCTTAATGAAAATCATACCATCATATTCAATGTATCATATAACCCTACTTTAGAGGTTTAAAGCTCCTATATGCAAAAATGTGTAATTTTGTATTTTTTGCCAAAATAAATATAAGAGGTGCGTGTTTATTTTTTTTTTTCCAGGGGTGTTAGTATCGACCCCGTGGTACTAGAAAATCGTGTGAGGGCTAATTGTAAAGGAACATAAAATTTCTATTGCCCTTTTTAATTGACAAAAAAAAATTGAGGTCAACTAGGCCCACTCCCCCGCTCATTTTTTTCCCAAAGTCACCCGTTCAAAATTTCGAGATAGCCATTTTGTTCAGCATGGTCGAAAATATGATAAAAATGTCTTTTAGGATGACTTGATCCCCCAAAATCCCCAGGGGGAGGGCTGAAATTTATGAACTTTACTCAATGTTAACATATAGTATTGGTTATTGGGAAGTATACAGACTTTTTCAGAGGAGATTTTTTCTGGTCGGTGGGGGCAGGAGCGGGGCGAGCGCTATATGGAATGATCTGTCCATGAAGGAAGTGTACATGGGGGAAGGGACATTGCTAGGAAGGGGGCGCCGGATTTCCCAGCATTATCAAAGAAAAAGATCAGGAATTAAATAAAAAAAAACAAGTTTTTCAACTGATCAACTGATTGTGATTAAGAGGTCATTTTTAAAGAACTGGAAAAAAATTCGAACTATAGTTTAAAGAGCAGGGTACTGACTAGGGGGCGAACCCCCTAATATACGTGTTAAAAATTTATGAATATAGAAGTTCGTTACGTAAGTTAATTCTAAGTTACATATGTTTATTACTAATAAAAACGTTCGTAAATAAAATTAAACAAGTTTCGAGAAAGCCATTTAACCAAATATAATATGCAAATTTTGTTTTAATTATTCATGTACGGTGAGCCAAAATCAAAACCTGCATTAATTCAAAAACGTTCAAAAATTAAATAAAAAAAACAAGTTTTTTTAACTGAAAGTAAGGAACGACGTTAAAACTTAGAACGAACAGAAATTATTCCGTAAGTAGAATGGGGGGTGATACTCCGAACAGCACACCAAATATGGGCATAGACTACTGACAGCACACCATATAAGGGCATCGAGTCCCTAGGGAGAAAGATTGCGTAATCGGTCAATGACCTCTTTTTCCAAGGTCGATTTGTTTGATGTTTCTATGTGTAAAAACTCCGGAACGAAGGTTGCACATGCGCATTGAATTCTAACGGGAACAATGTTATTGATCTAGGACTCGAGGGGGAAGTGAATTTCAGAGAACTTGATTGCGTAATCGGTCAATGACCGAAATTTCCAAGTCTGTCAACAACAACACCAACGACCTTGAAATTCGCTGAGAGCGTGCACTTACAACAACAACAACATCGACCGTGGAACACCTGTGCTGTCGACCTCAATTCACCTATCGTGAATCAATAATTCCCCTTAGAAACAACAAATTAATTCCCCTTTCTTGACAGATCAATCAACCAATGACATCATCTGTCAGACTTTAAAAATTTTCGCCTAGAAACGATTCTCCAGGAATAGATCCAGGTGATTAATGTCATTGCCTCGGAAACAACTCTTTTGGTCGAACTCCAAAGGATATTAATAGCCAAAGGCCATGGAAACAATTCCCCAAGAAACATCTTAGCGATGAATTGTTTTAGCACGGGAATCAGGTTTCTTATTAATTTGAAATGCATTAGCGCAGAGATACCAAAAACAAAAGGAACACGCTGAATTACGTTTAGGGATTATTTGGGCGAAACTGTTTTAGACAGGTTATGGAACTATTTCGGCGAAACAGTTAGAGACATTTTAAAAGATGATTTTTGAAGAGATTTTAGAAGAGAATTTAATGGTGAAACTCTGTGGTCGTTATAATACACAAGTTTCATTTGAACAGTGTTGTGAGGTCCTCTAACCCAACCCCAAAGGGTTCCAATCCTCCTACCCCAACCCCGACGGAAGCCCCCCGTCCTCAAAGGCCCCCCAAGCTCCCAAAGGGCCACCGGCGCCCCCAAAGGCCCACCCAGACCCCCAAAGGCTATCCCCGGGCCCCCCAAAGGCCCATCGAGCTCCCAAAGGACCAACGGGGTCCCAAAGGCCCACCACCGGTCCACAAATGTTCCCCAGGCCCCCAACTGCCCCCCCCGCCCCCCCAAGGCCCCCCCTGTGCCCCAAAGGCCCTCTCCCGGTCCCCATACATGCACACAAAAACTTACACATAGAGGTTTTACATCTTCTACACTTAAGACGGAATACATTCGCACATGTGCTTATGCTCAACAATTCGAACATTGTAGACCTGCATTTACGACAAAATGGGCTATTCCAAGCCTGAGGGGTATATTCAATAGGAAATTTCAAAGATTTATCCTGAAAAAAGATAAAACATAATTAAAAACTATAGGTTCACACAAAGGGTGAAATAGTTTGAGACATTTTAGAGGATGATTTGGGGTGAAACTCTGTGGTCGTTATAATTGATTTTGAAATAAGAAATTTTAAAAAACATGAAATTTTTTGCAATTAAAAACGAACAAAAATTAATTAAAAAACTTTCCGAAAAATATGTTTTCAAAGAAAAGTAAAGGTCATTTTAAACTTAAGCTCAGAAGATAAAAATAACTTTTAAAATTTAAAGTCGAAACGACCAGAAATTACTATTAGAGAATAAATGAAACCAAACCTAACAGAAATTAAATAAACAATCATAGCAAAAAACAAACAACAAACAATAATATAAATGAATAAATAGATCTCAAAGCCAGTAATGCTTAGATTGAATATGAATATCAAGCTTAAAATGAAAAAAATATTTTCCTATTGAACTATAAATTAAACTTAAAACGAACAGAAATAAAATAAAAAATAAATGCAAACAAACATACTATGGATATTAATGTAAATTAATAAATAAATCTTAAAACGAGTGAAACTTAAATTGAATATACAAATCAAGCTTGAAATGAACAAAAAACCCCTCAAACAAGTAAACTTGAACATCCCCCTCCCGTGGCCATAGAAGATAGAAAAGTTCAAGTTCTATTCTGAATTTTACCAAAGAACATAATTCAATTCTAATTTATCCAGAGAAAATAAAAAGCTTCCACTTCAGGTTACAGATATCTATTTACAGATCTGGATATCTCGTAATGTCTAAGGACTGCTAAAAATATTTATTTTTCTAGCAAAAAATATAGTTTATTCTAAACAAATGATACCCACAAATGGATGCGGGCTCGGGGGGTATGGGTCCCACATCTCTGATCGACCTAGACTTACGGTGTAATTAGAGAGAGAGAGAGAGAGAGAGACAAGGGACCAACAATAAAGATAGAGAGATGAAGAGGGGGGTGGGGGGGGTGATTTTTTAAATAACAAAAATGTAATTTTAAATCTAACATAATTTTACGAGAAATTGTAAATTTTGGTCGAGTGTTACAAGTGTGTTTAAATTTTAGTTCCATGATGCTAAATCCATTTAACACTTCCTTGGATTTGAAATAGAAAGCTAGAAACGTAAAGTGGGATTTTTGAAAATGCACAAATGTAATTTTTATTTTCTACGACAAATTAGGAATTCTGATTGAATCTTATGTTTATGCTTATACTTTAGTTCCATGAAGATAAAGCAAGTTGACAATTCCTTAGAGACGACATGTAAACCTAGACATAAAGTAGAATTTTCAAAAAATTACAAAATATAATTTTTATTTTTGACTTAATTTTTTAAGAAAAGTCCTAAATTTTCATCGAAAGCTACGACTGAGTTTATATTTTAGTTTCAAGAAGCTAAGGCAGGTGACACTTCCCTGGATTTGACTTATAAAGCTCGAAACGTAGAGTGGGATTTTTGAAAATGCACAAATGTAATTTTTATTTTCTACGACAAATTAGGAATTCTGATTGAATCTTACGATTATGCTTATACCTTAGTTCCATGAAGGTAAAGCAAGTTGACAATTCCTTAGAGACGACATGTAAACCTAGACATAAAGTAGGATCTTCAAAAAAATACAAAATATAATTTTTATTTTTGACTTAATTTTTTAAAGAAAAGTGTTAAATTTTCATCGAAAGCTATGACTGAGTTTATATTTTAGTTTCAAGAAGCTAAAGCAGTTAACACTTGCCTGGAAGCTCGAAACGTAAAGTGAGATTTTGGAAAATGCAGAAATTTAATTTTTATTTTATACGACAAATTCGGAATTCTGATCGAACCTTACGATTATGCTTATACTTTAGCTCCATGAAGATAAAGCAAGTTGACATTTTCCTTAGAGTCGACATGTAAACCTAGACATAAAGCAGGATTTTGAAAAAATCACAAATGTAATTTTAATTTTTGACACAATTTTTGAAGAAAAGACCTAAATTTTGGTCGAAAGCTATGACTGAGTTTATATTTTAGTTTCAAGAAGCAAAAGTAGTTAATACTTCCCTGGATTTGACTTATAAAGCTGGAAACGTAAAGTGAGATTTTTGAAAATGCACAAATGTAATTTTTATTTTTTACGACAAATTCGGAATTCTGATCGAACCTTACGATTATGCTTATACTTTAGTTCCATGAAGAAAAAGCAAGTTGACATTTTCTTAGAATCGACATGTAAACCTAGACATAAAACAGGATTTTGAAAAAATCACAAATGTAATTTTAATTTTTGACACAATTTTTGAAGAAAAGTCCTAAATTTTGGTCGAAAGCTACGACTGAGTTTATATTTTAGTTTCAAGAAGCAAAAGTAGTTAATACTTCCCTGGATTTGACTTATAGAGCTGGAAACGTAAAGTGAGATTTTAGAAAATGCACAAATGTAATTTTTATTTTCTACGACAAATATGGAATTATGCTCGAATCTTACGATTATTCTTATACTTTAGTTCCATGAAGAAAAAGCAAGTTGACATTTTCTTAGAATCGACATGTAAACCTAGACATAAAGCAGGATTTTGAAAAAATCACAAATGTAATTTTGATTTTTGACACAATTTTTGAAGAAAAGTCCTTAAGTTACATTTGCGTTTATATTTTAGTTCCAAGAAGCTATAGCCATTTAACACTTGCTTAAAGTGAACAGGTAAACCTAGAAGTTAAGTAAGATGTTTGAAAATGTACAAATATTATCTTTATTTTTGAAGAGACATTCTGAATTCTATTCGAGTCATGCGATTGTGTTCGAAGAGTTCGTGTTAACGAATTGTAAGTAAGGAGCGACCCGGCTCAATGGTAACCGAAACTCTAGAAAACGGGTTTTCGATACCAATAGATACATCAAAAGAATCAGATTTCAATGCTGATTTTAAATATATAGTTTAGTCCTACCCATCAAAAGTTACGTGCCTGAGAAAATTTGGCTGATTTTCGAAAAAATGGGAGAAATACCCCCTAAAAGTTATAAAACCGTAATGAAAATCACACCATCATATTGGGCGTATCACAGAACCCTACTATAGAGGTTTCAAGCTCCTATCTACAAAAATGTGGAATTTTGCTTTTTTTTACCAGAAGAAAGATCACGGATGCGTGTTTATTTTTATTTATTTTTTTTTTTTTGTTCCAGGGGTTTTCGTATCGACCCAGTGGTCATATAATATCGTTGGAGGACTTATTGAAACGGAAATTAAAAGTTATAGTTCCCTTTTCAAGTGACCAAAAAATGGAGTGCAACTAGGCCCCCTCCCACGCTAATTTTTTTCCAAAAGTCACCTGATCAAAATTTTGAGATATCCATTTTGTTCATCAGGGTTGAAACTATGATAACTATGTCCTTTAGGATGACTTAATTCCCCCACAGCTCTCGGGGGATGGGCTGCAAGTTATAAACTTTGCCCATTGTTTACATATAGTACTGGTTATTGTGAAGTTTACAGGCGTTTTCAGGAGGAATTTTTTTCTGGTGAGGAGGGGGTGGGTGGATCGGGCGTAATGGGGCAGGATCGGGCCAGTACGGAAGTGTACCGGGCGGCCGTGACAGTGCTAGGCAAGGGGTGTCAGATTTCACAGCATTATTTTAAAAAAAGATCAGAAATTAAATATAATAAACAATCAAGTTTTCCAACTGAAAATAAGGAGTAAAATCCAAACTTAAAACGAACAGAAAATATTTCATGTATGATGAGGTTCACCCCATAGCCCATACCTCGTAAAACTAGGGTAAGTGTTTTAAATATGGGCCATTCTATTGCGAAAACACACAAAAGTTAGAAAAAATACAAAATATTCCTTTATTACCTCTGCAAAACGGTTAAAAATGAATAATTTCTACAAATTTACAATTAGCTAAAGGGTAAATGTTTTAAATATGAGCCATTCTATTGCATAATCACACAAAAGTTAGAAAACGTGCAATATATTCCTTTATTAACTATATAATACAGGTAAAAATGAAGAATTCATACAGAATATCAAATAGCTAAGGGTAAGTGTTGTAAATATGAGCAATACTGTTTCGAAAACACACAAAAGTTAGACAAAATACAAAATATTCCTTTATTACCTCTGCAAAACGGCTAAAAATAAAAAATTCATACACATTTTCAACTAGCTAAGGGTAAGTGTTTTAAATATGAGCCATTCTGTTGCGAAAACACACAAAAGTTAGAAAAAATACAAATATTCCTTTATTACCTCTGCAAAATGGCTAAAAATGAAGAATTCATACACATTTTCAACTAGCTATGGGTAAGTGTTTTAAATATGAGCCATTCTGTTGCGAAAACACACAAAATTTATAAAAAATACATACTTTTCGTTTTTTAACTCTTCATTACTGCTTATAATTAATAATTAATACACATTTTAAACTAGCTAAGGGTAAGTGTTTTAAATATGATTCATTCTGTTGCGAAAACACACAAAAGTTAGAAAAAATACAACCTGACCCCCCTAATTGAAGGATATGAATAAGAACCATGGGAACGTAATTTCATTGTATTTTGCATTTCCCACAAGAGGACAGTTTTCGAGTAAAAGTAAAGAGCTACCAGACTAAACCAAAGATATGATGAAATAATAACGAATAATTGTTCAAACCTAAATTTTCTGTATTACGGGAATAGTTTATTTTTGAACCATTATATCTACCAAAGGTTCAATACCTGAGTTAAACTAAGAGGTTTCAATTTCAGGAAAAAATTAAATTTTGACAACATATGACAATTTACCAAATTTAAAGTTTTGTTTAGTTTCAAAATGTTTTCTGTCACTCATCTTCTTTTAATCATTCACAAACAATACTATAGAAAACCACTTCCCACGGTTTATTGATTTTAAATTATTAAGAAGGCTATTATTTCATTGAAATATACATTT
Organism: Artemia sp. Qi Xiang Cuo; assembly: GCF_049724085.1. Classification (NCBI taxonomy): domain Eukaryota; kingdom Metazoa; phylum Arthropoda; class Branchiopoda; order Anostraca; family Artemiidae; genus Artemia; species Artemia sp. Qi Xiang Cuo. Next base: position 31,080,594 of record NC_142810.1, on the reverse strand, counting down.
TACATTTTTAATTTTCATGCTTTAGATAAGTATCTTGTCCTTTTGGTGTAAATTGCAGCTGAAGGCTTATTTCATCATATTTTGCTTATTTTCGTTGGAAAACACACTGAAAAGACATATTATTGAACTCACATCAAACATTGCCGGGCTTGCATTTGAAGAACCTCCCATTATTTTCTATCTTGTCCTCTATTTCAGCATATACTGACTTTTAAAGCTTTTCAGCGCTCTTAAATATACTAACCTAACGGTTATTTATTTACGAAATTGTGCAAACTGTTGATTTAGAACAATAATTACCTTTCTATATATCAATTAACACTCACTAGAATTGCCACTTTTCACTCGCGGAGAATGGTTTCAAAACAATACTTCTTACATCGCATGGACTATTTGTGTCAAACGAGACATCTTCAATGCAGATTAATTAATTGTTACGTTCGATTTTGTTTTGGACACAGGAGAGCATCAATGGGAAGTGAGAATTTCTGTAAAACTATCAAAGATTGATTAGGTGTATGGTGACTAGCTTAGCCTACGTACGAGAAAGAAAAGTTCTTAGGTGTGGAGCCCCCCCACCGCCTCAACCATCGCTCTTGAAATTCTTTGAATTAGGTTAGACACAGACAAAAAGTTAGGTGTATGGTTAGGTTAGCTTAGATTATGTTAGGTTAGGTTAATTTAGGTTAGACTAGCTTAGCCTACGTAGCCCCCCCCCCACCTCCCCCACCGCCTCAACCATCGCTCTTGAAATCCCTTGAATTAGGTTAGAGACAGACAAAAAGTTAGGTGTATGGTTAGGTTAGGTTAGATTATGTTAGGTTAGGTTAGGGTAATTAATGGCAGCCTCTTTTGTTAAGTTTTTTTATTTGGGGGGGGGGCCCCCGCCCCCCTCAACAAAAAGTTAGGTGTATGGTTAGGTTAGATTATGTTAGGTTAGGTTAATTTAGGTTAGACTAGCTCCCCCACCCCGGGGGCCACGGGGACTGAAAGCCTACCACGGGTGGGACCCCCACCCCCAAGGTTAGGTTACCTAACATGTCAAGGTGACCCCCGCCCAAACCCGGGGCCACGGGGCCGAAAGCCTGACACGGGTAGGACCCTCACCATGGACCCTCACCACCACCTTGGTGGTGGGGGTCCCACCCGTGGTAGGCTTTCAGTCCCCGTGGCCCCCGGGGTGGGGGAGCTAGTCTAACCTAAATTAACCTAACCTAACATAATCTAACCTAACCATACACCTAACTTTTTGTTGAGGGGGGCGGGAGCCCCCCCCCCACAAAAAAATAAAAAACCTTAACAAAAGAGGCTGCCTTTATTTAACCTAACCTAACATAATCTAACCTAACCATACACCTAACTTTTTGTCTGTCTCTAACCTAATTCACTGGACTTAAAGAGTGATGGGTGAGGCGGTGGGGGAGGGGGGGGGCTACTTAGGCTAAGCCAGACTACCCTAAATTAACAGAACCTAACATAATATAACCTAGTATGACCATAAAAATAACTTTTGGTCTGTCTCTAACCTAATTCAAGGGATTTCAAGAGCGATGGTTGAGGCGGTGGGGGAGCTCCACACCTAAGAACTTTTCTTTCTCGTACGTAGGCTAAGCTAGTCACCATACACCTAATCAATCTTTGATAGTTTTACAGAAATTCACACTTCCCATTGATGCTCTCCTGTGTCCAAAACAAAATCGAACGTAACAATTAATTAATCTGCATTGAAGATGTCTCGTTTGACACAAATAGTCTATGCGATGTAAGAAGTATTGTTTTGAAACCATTCTCCGCGAGTGAAAAGTGGCAATTCTAGTGATTGTTAATTGATATATAGAAAGGTAATTATTGTTCTAAATCAACAGTTTGCACAATTTCGTAAATAAATAACCGTTAGGATAGTATATTTAAGAGTGTTGAAAAGCTTTAAAAGTCAGTATATGCTGAAATAGAGGACAAGATAGAAAATAATGGAAGGTTCTTCAAATGCAAGCCCGGCAATGTTTGATGTGAGTTCAATAATATGTCTTTTCAGTGTGTTTTCCAACGAAAATATGCAAAATATGATGAAATAAGCCTTCAGCTGCAATTTACACCAAAAGGACAAGATACTTATCTAAAGCATGAAAATTAAAAATGTAAAATGTATATTTCAATGAAATAATAGCCTTCTTAATAATTTAAAATCAATAAACCGTGGGAAGTGGTTTTCTATAGTATTGTTTGTGACTGATTAAAAGAAGATGAGTGACAGAAAACATTTTGAAACTAAATAAAACTTTAAATTTGGTTAATTGTCAAATGTTGTCAAAATGTAATTTTTTCCTGAAATTGTAACCTCTTAGTTTAACTCAGGTATTGAACCTTTGGTAGATATAATGGTTCAAAAATAAACTATTCACGTAATACAGAAAATTTAAGTTTGAACAATTATTCGTTATTATTTCATCATATCTTTGGTTTAGTCTGGTAGCTCTTTACTTTTACTCGAAAAGTGTCCTCTTGTGGGAAATGCAAAATACGATGAAATTACTTTCCCATGGTTCTAATTCATATCCTTCAATTAGGGGGTCCGGTTGTATTTTTTCTAACTTTTGTGTGTTTTCGCAATAGAATGGCTCATATTTAAAACACTTACCCTTAGCTAGTTGAAAATGTGTATGAATTCTTCATTTTTACCCGTAATGCAGAGGTAATAAAGGAACATTTTGTATTTTTTCTAACTTTAGTGTGTTTTCGCAATAGAATGGATCAAATTTAAAACACTTAAACTAAGCTAGTTGAAAATGTGTATGAATACTTAATATTTAGACGTTTTGAACATTTACTAAAGGAATATTTTGTATTTTTTCTAACTTTTGTGTGTTTTCGCAACAGAATGGCTCATATTTAAAACACTTACCCTTAGCTAGTTGAAAATGTGTATGAATTCTTCATTTTTAGCCGTTTTGCAGCAGTAATAAAGGAATATTTTGTATTTTTTCTAACTTTTGTGTATTTTCGCAACAGAATGGCTCATATTGAAAACACTTACCCTTAGCTATTTTTTATTGTGTATGTATTCGTCATTTTTAGCCGTATTGCAGAGGTAATAAAGGAACATTTTGCATTTTTTCTAATTTTTGTGTGTTTTCGCAATAGAATGGCTCATATTTAAAACATTTACCCTTTAGCTAGTTGAAAATGTGTAGGAATTCTTCATTTTTAGCCGTCTTGCAGAGATAAAAAAGGAACATTTTGCATTTTTTCTAACTTTTGTGTGTTAAATAAATAGAAATTAAAAAATAAAAAAAATTTAACCTTTATATAGATGAAATTGTGTATGAAATATACATTTTTATCCTTATTGCATATGTAAAAAAGGAACATTTTGCATTTTTTATAACTTTTGTGTGTTTTCGCAATAGAATGGCCCATATTTAAAACACTTACCCTAGTTTTACGAGGTATGGACTAGGGGGTGAACCCAATCATACACGAAATATTTTCTGTTCGTTTGAAGTTTTGATGTTACTCCTTATTTTCAGTTGGAAAACTTGATTGTTTTTTATATTTAATTTCTGATCTTTTTTAAAAATGATGCTGGGAAATCCGGCCCCCCCTTCATAGCAATGTCCCTTCCCCCATGAAAACTTACTTCATGGAAAGAGCCTGCCACATAACCCCCGAACCCCCCCCCCACCGCACCAGAAAAAAATTCCTCCTGAAAACGCCTGTAAACTTCACAATAACCAGTACTATATGTAAACAATGGGCAAAGTTTATAACTTGCAGCCCTTCCCCCGAGAGCTGTGGGGGAATTAAGTCATCCTAAAGGACATAGTTATCATAGTTTCAACCCTGTTGAACAAAATGGATATCTCAAAATTTTGATCAGGTGACTTTTGGAAAAAAATTAGCGTGGGAGGGGGGCCTAGTTGCCCTCCATTTTTTGGTCACTTAAAAAGGGAACTAGAACTTTTAATTTCTGTTTCAATAAGTCCTCCAACGATATTATAGGACCACTGGGTCGATACGAAAACCCCTGGAACAAAAAAAAAATAAATAAAAATAAAACACGCATCCCTGATCTTTCTTCTGGTAAAAAAAAGCAAAATTCCACATTTTTGTAGATAGGAGCTTGAAACCTCTATAGTAGGGTTCTGTGATACGCCGAATATGATGGTGTGATTTTCATTAAGGTCTTATAACTTTTAGGGGGTATTTCTCCCATTTTTCCGAAAATCAGCCAAATTTTCTCAGGCACGTAACTTTTGATGGGTAGGACTAAACTATATATTTAAAATCAGCATTGAAATCTGATTCTTTTGATGTATCTATTGGTATCAAAAACCCATTTTCTAGAGTTTCGGTTACCATTGAGCCGGGTCGCTCCTTACTTACAATTCGTTAACACGAACTCTTTGAACACAATCGCATGACTCGAATAGAATTCAGAATGTCTCTTCAAAAATAAAGATCATATTTGTACATTTTCAAACATCTTACTTAACTTTTAGGTTTACCTGTTCACTTTAAGCAAGTGTTAAATGGCTATAGCTTCTTGGAACTAAAATATAAACGCAAATGTAACTTAAGGACTTTTCTTCAAAAATTGTTTCAAAAATTAAAATTACATTTGTGATTTTTTCAAAATCCTGCTTTATGTTTAGGTTTACATGTCGATTCTAAGAAAATGTCAACTTGCTTTTTCTTCATGGAACTAAAGTATAAGAGTAATCGTAAGATTCGAGCATAATTCCATATTTGTCGTAGAAAATAAAAATTACATTTGTGCATTTTCAAAAATCTCACTTTACGTTTCCAGCTTTATAAGTCAAATCCAGGGAAGTATTAACTACTTTTGCTTCTTGGAACTAAAATATAAACTCAGTCATAGCTTTCGACCAAAATTTAGGACTTTTCTTCAAAAATTGTGTCAAAAATTAAAATTACATTTGTGATTTTTCAAAATCCTGCTTTATGTCTAGGTTTACATGTCGATTCTAAGAAAATGTAAACTTGCTTTTTCTTCATGGAACTAAAGTATAAGCATAATCGTAATGTTCGATCAGAATTCCGAATTTGTCGTAGAAAATAAAAATTACATTTGTGCATTTTCAAAAATCTCACTTTAAGTTTCCAGCTTTATAAGTCAAATCCAGGGAAGTATTAACTACTTTTGCTTCTTGAAACTAAAATATAAACTCAGTCATAGCTTTCGACCAAAATTTAGGACTTTTCTTCAAAAATTGTGTCAAAAATTAAAATTACATTTGTGATTTTTTCAAAATCCTGCTTTATGTCTAGATTTACATGTCGACTCTAAATGAAATGTCAACTTGCTTTATCTTCATGGATCTAAAGTATAAGCATAATCGTAAGGTTCGATCAGAATTCTGAATTTGTCGTATAAAATAAAAATTAAATTTCTGCATTTTCCAAAATATCACTTTACGTTTCGAGCTTCCAGGCAAGTGTTAACTGCTTTAGCTTCTTGAAACTAAAATATAAACTCAGTCATAGCTTTCGATGAAAATTTAGCACTTTTCTTAAAAAATTAAGTAAAAAATAAAAATTATATTTTGTATTTTTTTGAAGATCCTACTTTATGTCTAGGTTTACATGTCGTCTCTAAGGTATTTCCAACTTTCTTTACCTTCATGGAACTAAGGTATAAGCATAATCGTAAGATTCAATCAGAATTCCTAATTTGTCGTAGAAAATAAAAATTACATTTGTGCATTTTCAAAAATCCCACTTTACGTTTCGAGCTTTATAAGTCAAATCCAGGGAAGTGTCACCTGCCTTAGATTCTTGAAACTAAAATATAAACTCAGTCGTAGTTTTCGATGAAAATTTAGGACTTTTCTTAAAAAATTAAGTCAAAAATAAAAATTATATCTTGTAATTTTTTGAAAATCCTACTTTATGTCTAGGTTTACATGTCGTCTCTAAGGAATTGTCAACTTGCTTTATCTTCATGGAACTAAAGTATAAGCATAATCATAAGATTCAATCAGAATTCCTAATTTGTCGTAGAAAATAAAAATTACATTTGTGCATTTTCAAAAATCCTACTTTACGTTTCTAGCTTTCTATTTCAAATCCAAGGAAGTGTTAAATGGATTTAGCTTCATGGAACTAAAATTTAAACACACTTGTAACACTCGACCAAAATTTACAATTTCTCGTAAAATTATGTTAGAATTAAAATTACATTTATGTAATTTCAAAAATCATCCCCCCCCCCCCCCCCCTCTTCATCGCTCTATCTTAATTGTGGTTCCCTTGTCTCTCTCTCTCTCTCTCTCTAATTACACCGTAAGTCTAGGTCGATCAGAGATGTGGGACCCATACCCCCCGAGCCCGCATCCATTTGTGGGTATCATTTGTTTAGAATAAACTATATTTTTTGCTAGAAAAATAAATATTTTTAGGTTAAATAAATCGACCTTGGAAAAGAGGTCATTGACCGATTACGCAATCTTTCTCCCTAGGGACTCTATGCCCATATATGGTGTGCTGTCAGTATTCTATGCCCATATTTGGTGTGCTGTTCGGAGTAACACCCCCCATTCTACTTCCGTATATGAAGGGGGCTGTCCCCTCCTCAGCGCCTCGCTCTTTACGCTAATGTTTGACTTTCTCACAACTCTATTTTTTTAAACAATAAAAACTTTAGCGTAAAGAGCGAGGCGCTGAGGAGGGGACAGCCCCTTTCATATACGGAATAATTTCTGTTCGTTTTAAGTTTTAACGTCGTTCCTTACTTTCAGTTAAAAAAACTTGTTTTTTTTTATTTAATACGTCAAAAGGGCAGACACCATTGAATGAAATTAAATCTTCAAACTTGAGCCACTTATCCCGGAATGCTTCTGATGTTGAAGCAAAGAACATTAAGGGAATTATTATTTACTAGTTTTGGCTCCATATTGGTAGCAAAATCGAGCATATCAAGGTAGTTACAACTAGCATGAGTTAAGGTACCATCGGGGCTGCTTATAGGGATGGAATGCTGATTACTTTCTATATTGGAATAATTAAAAGCAATGTTATTAGAAAGGGATAAATTAGTTGAAAACGAAAAGTCACACATTAATTAGTCGTCAGGCATTCTTGCTGGGTATCTTCTCGCTTGGGTTTTGCTTTGAACTTCATCCTCGCCCGAAGAGATTTCGTGAGGGGTTGTCAATTTCTGTGTTACTGTGTTGGCCGGCTTTTTCTTGTTTTGTGTTTTTGTTTTGCTATGGGTTGGTGCTTCTACCATCGTTTCAGGTGTTGGTGATTCTTTCAAATGTTTGGGGGATTTGGTAACAGTTGGGATCGTAGGAAATGTTGAGTTAGAATGGCATTCCATGCCTTCCTTTAAAGATAAAAGTTATACCGTAGCTTTTTGCCAGATTTCCTCTCCTAGGAGCATAGTAATGGCCTTTTTTTAAGGATATTTTTCAGTTCAACTGGTTCACTGCCCTCCTTGATAATATGGGAAACTGCGAGGTATGTGGCTAACCTTTTCCATTCCTGATTATGATGATGAATAACTTGTGGGTGTGATAAAACTGGAAGTTGGGAAGAGGAAGGCTGCGATTTGGCCTCAAGTTGAGGAAATTGAGTGGACCATTGGCTAAAAAAGAAGCCTTTATCTATTGGGGGTGGGACCTTTTTCCTCTGGTTCAGTGAAACTTCAGTTTGGCTATTTAAGGTTCGACTTGGAGTTGGCTGTCTAGGGATTGTAGCGGCTACGACGGAGTAGGGCAAGTTTAATCTCACAGAGGTTCGGAGGATCTCAGCTCTCTTATGATAGGACAAAGTTGCTTCTCAAGTGCCGTGTGCCCCTTATTATTACAATTTTTACAGTAGGCGTCTTTCTCGGTGCAATTTTCTGTAACTTGGCTAGGTTTACCACATTTTCGACATGATTGACTGTTTACAATTATTTTTGCTATGACCATGAGCTAGGCCAATTTTACATTGTAGGGGCTTTGGTTTATAAGACTTATGGCCAAGGGCTATACCATACAGAAAAACTTCTCTTTTCAACTCGTTTTTGCATACAATGAGCACTGAGCGACTGGGTATAAGATTACCATCATTTTTCAAGCTGAGTCTTGTGGCTGTTGTTGGCTGGACGGGATGACCCGAAGAATCAATTAGTTCAGCTATAAATTCCTCTATTGGTATACCGGTGTCAACACCATAAACCACGTATTTATAGAACTTTTCTACTTCTTTTGAAGTGGCAAAGATTTTGGAAGCCTCAACGATTACATCAACGATTACGATTACATTGGACCTTGAAAGTTCTGTATCTGCGGCCTTGTGAGAGGTAAAATAAAGATCTATCAGACCGTCTTTTAGGAAAACTACTTCAACAGTTGAGTTAGCTAGTAAAAATATAGGATTTCTAATATCCATTACCCGCTCTCTAGTAAAGGGTCGACCAGGGGTGTTATTGATGGTCATAATGCAATAGCTTTGATGATCTAGAGAGATAGGAAGCCATTCAATGGGTTGGGAATCATCAGGGAGTGATATAATCTCAGGTTGGGATTCTTCAGGGGGTGATCTAATCGTATCATTTTTTCATTTTTTGCCAGGGGTTTCACCGGTACTTTTAGCTTGAAGGATGTTTAGTGCTTGTATCCCCTTAAGATGTGTGGTTTATTTAGACATAGGAGTTGGGGGGGGGGGGGGTTCTAGTTCAGTTTCCTTTTGAAGGCAGGAAAGGGGAGACATCTATTTCTTTTTCAGGAAGCTCCTTTGTGTCAGACATGAGCTCTCTGGAACTATCAGGTTAAGTGGCGCGCCACTTAACCTGATGTAAGTTAACCTAGAAGTGTTAGGTAACTTAACCTAATCTAACCTAACCTGACCTTGGTGGTGAGGGTCCTACCCGTGTTAGGCTTTCGGCCCCGTGGCCCCGGGTTTGGGGGGGGGGGTCACCTTGACATGTTAGGTAACCTAACCTTGGTGGTGGGGGTCCCACCCGTGGTAGGCTTTCAGTCCCCGTGGCCCCCGGGGTGGGGGAGCTAGTCTAACCTAAATTAACAAAACATAACATAAACTAACCTAACCTAACCAGACCCATAAATTTTTGTTGTGGGGGGGGGGAGCCCCCCCCCCAAAAAAAAATAAAAAAAATTAAACACATAGGCGGCCGTTCATTAACCTAACCTAACATAATCTAACCGAACCTAACCATACACCTAACTTTTTTTCTGTCTCTAACCTAATTCAAGGGATTTCAAGAGCGATGGTTGAGGCGGTGGGGGAGGTGGGGGGGGCTACGTAGGCTAAGCTAGTCTAACCTAAATTAACCTAACCTAACATAATCTAACCTAACCATACACCTAACTTTTTGTCTGTCTCTAACCTAATTCAAGGGATTTCAAGAGCGATGGTTGAGGCGCTGGGGGAGCTCCACACCTAAGAACTTTTCTTTCTCGTACGTAGGCTAAGCTAGTCACCATACACCTAATCAATCTTTGATAGTTTTACAGAAATTCTCAGTTCCCATTGATGCTCTCCTGTGTCCAAAACAAAATCGAACGTAACAATTAATTAATCTGCATTGAAGATGTCTCGTTTGACACAAATAGTCTATGCGATGTAAGAAGTATTGTTTTGAAACCATTCTCCGCGAGTGAAAAGTGGCAATTCTAGTGAGTGTTGATTAATATATAGAAAGGTAATTATTGTTCTTAATCAACAGTTTGCACAATTTCGTAAATAAATAACCGTTAGGTTAGTATATTTAAGAGTGCTGAAATGCTTTAAAAGTCAGTATATGCTGAAATAGAGGACAAGATAGAAAATAATGGAAGGTTCTTCAAATGCAAGCCCGGCAATGTTTGATGTGAGTTCAATAATATGTCTTTTCAGTGTGTTTTCCAACGAAAATATGCAAAATATGATGACATAAGCCTTCAGCTGCAATTTACACCAAAAGGACAAGATACTTATCTAAAGCATGAAAATTAAAAATGTAAAATGTATATTTCAATGAAATAATAGCCTTCTTAATAATTTAAAATCAATAAACCGTGGGAAGTGGTTTTCTTTAGTATTGTTTGTGAATGACTAAAAGAAGATGAGTGACAGAAAACATTTTGAAACTAAACAAAACTTTAAATTTGGTAAATTGTCAAATGTTGTCAAAATGTAATTTTTTCCTGAAATTGAAACCTCTTAGTTTAACTCAGGTATTGAACCTTTGGTAGATATAATGGTTCGAAAATAAACTATTCCCGTAATACAGAAAATTTAGGTTTGAACAATTATTCGTTATTATTTCATCATATCTTTGGTTTAGTCTGGTAGCTCTTTACTTTTACTCGAAAAGTGTCCTCTTGTGGGAAATGCAAAATACGAGGAAATTACTTTCCCATGGTTCTAATTCATATCCTTCAATTAGGGGGTCAGGTTGTATTTTTTTTTAACTTTTGTGTGTTTTCGCAACAGAATGGCTCATATTTAAAACACTTACCCTTAGCTAGTTGAAAATGTGTATGAATTCTTCATTTTTAGCTGTTTTGCAGAGGTAATAAAGGAATATTTTGTATTTTTTTTAACTTTTGTGTGTTTTAGCAACAGAATGGCTCATATTTAAAAAACTTACCCTTAGCTAGTTTAAAATGTGTATGAATTCTTCATTTTTAGCCGTTTTGCAGAGGTAATAAAGGAATATTTTGTTTTTTTTATTACTTTTGTGTGTTTTCGCAACAGAATGGCTCATATTTAAAACACTTACCCTTAGCTAGTTGAAAATGTGTATGAATTCTTCATTTTTAGCCGTTTTGCAGAGGTAATAAATGAATATTTTTTATTTTTTCTAACTTTTTTTTGTTTTAGCAATATAATGGCTCATATTTAAAACATTTACCCTTAGCTAGTTGAAAATGTGTATGAATTCTTAATTTTTACCATTATTGCAGATTTAAGATCTTTACATTTTTCATTTTTTAGAACTTTTTTGTTAATAGGTCATATTACGTAATATATTTAAAACATTTGACCTTATATAGTAGATACTTTGTAAGAATTCTTCATTTTTACCCGTAATGCAGAGGTAATAAGGAAACATTTTGCATTTTTTCTAACTTTTTTGTGTTTTCGCAATATAATGGCTCATATTTAAAACACTTACCCTTAGCTAGTTGTAAATGTGAATGAATTCTTCATTTTTAGCCGTATTGCAGAGGTAATAAAGGAATATTTTGTATTTTTTCTAACTTTTGTGTGTTTTCGCAACAGAATGGCCCATATTTAAAACACTTACCCTAGTTTTACGAGGTATGGACTAGGGGGTGAACCCAATCATACACGAAATATTTTCTGTTCGTTTGAAGTTTTGATGTTACTCCTTATTTTCAGTTGGAAAACTTGATTGTCTTTTATATTTAATTTCTGATCTTTTTTAAAAATAATGCTGGGAAATCCGGCTCCCCCTTCATAGCAATGTCCCTTCCCCCATGAACACTTACTTCCTGGAAAGATCCTGCCACATTACCCCCGAACCCCCCCCCCCTCCTCACCAGAAAAAAATTCCTCCTGAAAACGCCTGTATACTTCACAATAACCAGTACTATATGTAAACAATGGGCAAAGTTTATAACTTACAGCCCTTCCCCCGAGAGCTGTGGGGAGCTTAAGTCATCCTCAAGGACATAGTTATCATAGTTTCAACCCTGTTGAACAAAATGGATATCGCAAAATTTTGATCAGGTGACTTTGGGAAAAAAATGAGCGTGGGAGGGGGCCTAGTTGCCATCCATTTTTTGGTCACTTAAAAAGGGAACTAGAACTTTTAATTTCCGTTTCAATAAGTCCTCCAACGATATTATAGGACCACTGGGTCGATACGAAAACCCCTGGAACAAAAAAAAATAAATAAATAAAAATAAAACACGCATCCGTGATCTTTCTTCTGGTAAAAAAAAGCAAAATTCCACATTTTTGTAGATAGGAGCTTGAAACCTCTATAGTAGGGTTCTGTGATACGCCGAATATGATGGTGTGATTTTCATTAAGGTTTTATAACTTTTAGGGGGTATTTCTCCCATTTTTCCGAAAATCAGCCAAATTTTCTCAGGCACGTAACTTTTGATGGGTAGGACTAAACTATATATTTAAAATCAGCATTGAAATCTGATTCTTTTGATGTATCTATTGGTATCAAAAACCCATTTTCTAGATTTTCGGTTACCATTGAGCCGGGCCGCTCCTTACTTACAATTCGTTAACACGAACTCTTTGAACACAATCGCATGACTCGAATAGAATTCAGAATGTCTCTTCAAAAATAAAGATCATATTTGTACATTTTCAAACATCTTACTTAACTTCTAGGTTTACCTGTTCACTTTAAGCAAGTGTTAAATGGCTATAGCTTCTTGGAACTAAAATATAAACGCAAATGTAACTTAAGGTAACTTTTCTTCAAAAATTGTGTCAAAAATTAAAATTATATTTGTGATTTTTTCAAAATCCTGCTTTATGTCTAGGTTTACATGTCGACTCTAAGAAAATGTCAACTTGCTTTTTCTTCTTGGAACTAAAGTATAAGAGTAATCGTAAGATTCGAGCATAATTCCGTATTTGTCGTAGAAAATAAAAATTACATTTGTGCATTTTCAAAAATCTCACTTTATGTTTCCAGCTTTATAAGTCAAATCCAGGGATGTATTAACTACTTTTGCTTCTTGTAACTAAAATATAAACTCAGTCATAGCTTTCGACCAAAATTTAGGACTTTTCTTAAAAAATTGTGTCAAAAATTAAAATTACATTTGTGATTTTTTCAAAATCCTGCTTTATGTCTAGGTTTATATGTCGATTCTAAGAAAATGTCAACTTGCTTTTTCTTCATGGAACTAAAGTATAAGCATATTCGTAAGGTTCGATCAGAATTCCGAATTTGTCGTAGAAAATAAAAATTACATTTGTGCATTTTCAAAAATCTCACTTTACGTTTCCAGCTTTATAAGTCAAATCCAGGGAAGTATTAACTACTTTTGCTTCTTGAAACTAAAATATAAACTCAGTCATAGCTTTCGACCAAAATTTAGGACTTTTCTTAAAAAATTGTGTCAAAAATTAAAATTACATTTGTGATTTTTTCAAAATCCTGCTTTATGTCTAGGTTTACATGTCGACTCTAAAGGAAATGTCAACTTGCTTTATCTTCATGGAGCTAAAGTATAAGCATAATCGTAAGGTTCGATCAGAATTCCGAATTTGTCCTATAAAATAAAAATTAAATTTCTGCATTTTCCAAAATCTCACTTTACGTTTCGAGCTTCCAGGCAAGTGTTAACTGCTTTAGCTTCTTGAAACTAAAATATAAACTCAGTCGTAGCTTTCGATGAAAATTTAGCACTTTTCTTAAAAAATTAAGTCAAAAATAAAAATTATATTTTGTATTTTTTTGAAGATCCTACTTTATGTCTAGGTTTACATGTCGTCTCTAAGGAATTGTCAACTTGCTTTACCTTCATGGAACTAAAGTATAAGCATAATCGTAAGATTCAATCAGAATTCCTAATTTGTCGTAGAAAATAAAAATTACATTTGTGCATTTTCAAAAATCCCACTTTACGTTTCGAGCTTTATAAGTCAAATCCAGGGAAGTGTCACCTGCCTTAGCTTCTTGAAACTAAAATATAAACTCAGTCGTAGTTTTCGATGAAAATTTAGGACTTTTCTTAAAAAATTAAGTCAAAAATAAAAATTATATTTTGTAATTTTTTGAAAATTCTACTTTATGTCTAGGTTTACATGTCGTCTCTAAGGAATTGTCAACTTGCTTTATCTTCATGGAACTAAAGTATAAGCATAATCATAAGATTCAATCAGAATTCCTAATTTGTCGTAGAAAATAAAAATTACATTGGTGCATTTTCAAAAATCCCACTTTACGTTTCTAGCTTTCTATTTCAAATCCAAGGAAGTGTTAAATGGATTTAGCTTCATGGAACTAAAATTTAAACACACTTGTAACACTCGACCAAAATTTACAATTTCTCGTAAAATTATGTTAGAATTAAAATTACATTTATGTAATTTCAAAAATCATCCCCCCCTCTTCATCGCTCTATCTTAATTGTGGTTCCCGTGTCTCTCTCTCTCTCTCTCTCTCTCTCTCTCTAATTACATCGTAAGTCTAGATCGATCAGAGATGTGGGACCCATACCCCCCGAGCCCGCATCCATTTGTGGGTATCATTTGTTTAGAATAAACTATATTTTTTGCTAGAAAAATAAATATTTTTAGCAGTCCTTAGACATTACGAGATATCCAGATCTGTAAATAGATATCTGTAACCTGAAGTGGAAGCTTTTTATTTTCTCTGGAGAAATTAGAATTGAATTATGTTCTTTGGTAAAATTCAGAATAGAACTTAAACTTTTCTATCTTCTATGGCCACGGGAGGGGGATGTTCAAGTTTACTTGTTTGAGGGGGTTTTTGTTCATTTCAAGCTTGATTTGTATATTAAATTTAAGTTTCACTCGTTTTAAGATTTATTTATTAATTTACATTAATATCCATAGTATGTTTGTTTGCATTTATTTTTTATTTTATTTCTGTTCGTTTTAAGTTTCATCTATAGTTCAATAGGAAAATATTTTTTTCATTTTAAGCTTGATATTCATATTCAATCTAAGCATTACTGGCTTTGAGATCTATTTATTCATTATTATTATTATTTGTTGTTTGTTTTTTGCTATGATTGCTTATTTAATTTCTGTTCGTTTTGGTTTCATTTATTCTTTAATAGTAATTTCTGGTCGTTTCGAGTTTAAATTTTAAAAGGTATTTGTATCTGCTGAGCTTAAGTTTAAAATGACCTCTACTTTTCTTTGAAAACATATTTTTCGGAAAGTTTTTTAATTAATTTTTGTTCGTTTTTAATTGCAAAAAATTTCATGTTTTTAAAAATTTCTTATTTCAAAATCAATTATAACGACCACAGAGTTTCACCCCAAATCATCCTCTAAAATGTCTCAAACTATTTCACCCTTTGTGTGAACCTATAGTTTTTAATTATGTTTTATCTTCTTTCAGGATAAATCTTTGAAATTTCCTATTGAATATACCCCTCAGGCTTGGAATAGCCCATTTTGTCGTAAATGCAGGTCTACAATGTTCGAATTGTTGACCATAAGCACATGTGCGAATGTATTCCGTCTTAAGTGTAGAAGATGTAAAACCCCTATGTGTAAGTTTTTGTGTGCATGTATGGGGACCGGGAGAGGGCCTTTGGGGCACAGGGAGGGCCTTTGGGGGTCCGGGGGGGCAGTTGGGGGCCTGGGGAACATTTGTGGACCGGTGGTGGGCGTTGGGGCCCCGGTTGGTCCTTGGGGAGGTCGGGGGGCGTTTGGGGGGCGGGGGTTGGGCCTTGGGGGGCGGGGGGGGGCCTTGGGGGGCGCCGGTGGCCCTTTGGGAGCTTGGGGGGCCTTTGAGGACCGGGGACTTCCTTCGGGGTTGGGGTAGGAGGATTGGAACCCTTTGGGGTTGGGTTAGAGGACCTCACAACACTGTTCAAATGAAACTTGTGTATTATAACGACCACGGAGTTTCACCATTAAATTCTCTTCTAAAATCTCTTCAAAAATCATCTTTTAAAATGTCTCTAACTGTTTTGCCGAAATAGTTCCATAACCTGTCTAAAACAGTTTCGCCCAAATAATCCCTAAACGTAATTCAGCGTGTTCCTTTTGTTTTTGGCATCTCTGCGCTAATGCATTTCAAATTAATAAGAAACCTGATTCCCGCGCTAAAACAATACATCGCTAAGTTGTTTCTTGAGGAATTGTTTCCATGGCCTTTGGCTATTAATATCCTTTGGAGTTCGACCAAAAGAGTTGTTTCCGAGGCAATGACATTAATGACTTGGATCTATTCCTTGAGAATCGTTTCTGGGCGAAAATTTTTAAAGTCTGACAGATGATTTCATTGGTTGATTGATCTGTCAAGAAAGGGGAATTAATTTGTTGTTTCTAAGGGGAATTATTGATTCACGATAGGTGAATTGAGGTCGACAGCACAGATGTTCCACGGTCGATGTTGTTGTTGTTGTAAGTGCAAGCTCTCAGCGAATGTCAAGGTCGTTGTTGTTGTTGTTGACTTGGAAATTTAGGTCATTGACCGATTACGCAATCAAGTTCTCGGAAATTCACTTCCCCCTCGAATCCTAGATCAATAACATTGTTCCCGTTAGAATTCAATGCGCATGTGCAACCTTCGTTCCGGAGTTATTACACATAGAAACATCAAATAAATCGACCTTGGAAAAGAGGTCATTGACCGATTACGCAATCTTTCTCCCTAGGGACTCTATGCCCATATATGGTGTGCTGTCAGTATTCTATGCCCATATTTGGTGTGCTGTTCGGAGTAACACCCCCCATTCTACTTATGAAGGGGGTTGCCCCCTCCTCAACGCCTCGCTCTTTACGCTAATGTTTGACTTTCTCACAACTCTATTTTTTTAAACAATAAAAACTTTAGCGTAAAGAGCGAGGCGCTGAGGAGGGGACAGCCCCCTTCATATACGGAATAATTTCTGTTCGTTTTAAGTTTTAACGTCGTTCCTTACTTTCAGTTAAAAAAACTTGTTTTTTTTATTTAATACGTCAAAAGGGCAGACACCATTGAATGAAATTAAATCTTCAAACTTGAGCCACTTATCCCGGAATGCTTCTGATGTTGAAGCAAAGAACATTAAGGGAATTATTATTTACTAGTTTTGGCTCCATATTGGTAGCAAAATCGAGCATATCAAGGTAATTACAACTAGCATGAGTTAAGGTACCATCGGGGCTGCTTATAGGGTTGGCATGCTGATTACTTTCTATATTGGAACAATTAAAAGTAATGTTATTAGAAACGGATAAATTAATTAAAAACGAAAAGTCACACATTAATTAGTCGTCAGGCATTCTTACTGGGTATCTTCTCGCTTGGGTTTTGCTTTGAACTTCATCCTCGCCCGAAGAGACTTCGTGAGGGGTTGTCAATTTCTGTGTTACTGTGTTGGTCGGCTTTTTCTTGTTTTGTTTTTTTTTTTTGCTATGGGTTGGGGCTTCTACCTTTGTTTCAAGGACTGGAGATTCTTTCAAATGTTTTGAGAATTTCGTATTAGTTGAAATCGCCGGATATGTTGAGTTAGGATGGTATTTTTCGTCCTCTTTAAAGGATAAAATTCGGATTGCAGGATTTCGGCCAGTTGACTCTCCTAGGAGCACAGTACTAGCCTTTTTTTAGGGATATTTTTCACTTCAACGGGTTCACTGCCCTCCTTGATAATATGGGAAACTGCGAGGTATGTGGCTAACCTTTTCCATTCCTGATTATGATGATGAATAACTTGTGGGTGTGATAAAACTGGAAGTTGGGAAGAGGAAGGCTGCGATTTGGCCTCAAGTTGAGGAAATTGAGTGGACCATTGGCTAAAAAAGAAGCCTTTATCTATTGGGGGTGGGACCTTTTTCCTCTGGTTCAGTGAAACTTCAGTTTGGCTATTTAAGGTTCGACTTGGAGTTGGCTGTCTAGGGATTGTAGCGGCTACGACGGAGTAGGGCAAGTTTAATCTCACAGAGGTTCGGAGGATCTCAGCTCTCTTATGATAGGACAAAGTTGCTTCTCAAGCGCCGCGTGACCCTTATTATTACAATTTTCACAGAAGGCTTCTTTCTTGATGTAATTTTCTGTCACGTGGCTAGGTTTACCACATTTTCGACATGATTTGAGTGACTTTTTACAATTTTTTTTACTATGAACATGGGCTAGGCAAATTTTACATTGTAGGGGCTTTGGTTTATAAGACTTATGGCCAAGGGCTATACCATACAGAAAAACTTCTCTTTTCAACTCGTTTTTGCATACAATGAGCACTGAGCGACTGGGTATAAAATTACCATCATTTTTCAAGCTGAGTCTTGTGGCTGTTGTTGGTTGGACTGGATGACCCGAAGAATCAATTAGTTCACCTATAAATTCCTCTATTGGTATACCGGTGTCAACACCATAAACCACGTATTTATAGAACTTTTCTACTTCTTTTGAAGTGGCAAAGATTTTGGAAGCCTCAACGATTACATCAACGATTACGATTACATTGGACCTTGAAAGTTCTGTATCTGCGGCCTTGTGAGACGTAAA
This sequence comes from Artemia sp. Qi Xiang Cuo, assembly GCF_049724085.1. Classification (NCBI taxonomy): domain Eukaryota; kingdom Metazoa; phylum Arthropoda; class Branchiopoda; order Anostraca; family Artemiidae; genus Artemia; species Artemia sp. Qi Xiang Cuo. The sequence goes on along the minus strand of NC_142810.1, from coordinate 31,062,449 downwards.
ATAAAGATCTATCAGACCGTTTTTTAGGAAAACTACTTCTAAAGTTGAGTTAGCTAGTAAAAATATAGGCTTTATAATATCCATTAACCGCTCTCTAGTAAAGGGTCGACCATTGGTTTTATTGATGGTCACAATGTAATAGTTTTGCTGATCTAGAGAGCTAGGAAGCCATTCAATTGATTGGGAATCATCAGGGAGTGATATAATCTCAGGTTGGGATTCTTCAGGGGGTGATCTAATCGTATCATTTTTTCATTTTTTGCCAGGGGTTTCACCGGTACTTTTAGCTTGAAGGATGTTTAGTGCTTGTATCCCCTTAAGATGTGTGGTTGATTTAGACATAGGAGTTGGGGGGGGGGGGGGGTTCTAGTTCAGTTTCCTTTTGAAGGCAGGAAAGGGGAGACATCTATTTCTTTTTCAGGAAGCTCCTTCGTGTCAGACATGAGCTATCTGGAACTAATAATCTCACCTTCTTTCACTGTTCAGGACTATAACTCAAATCCTATAATCCAATTAACAAGAACCAAGGTCACTAGTATTACTTAGGAATGTCCAGGGACACGCACGGTCTGTAAATGTTCAAGTTACACACGGGGAATTTCGACTGGCAAATACCAAGAGTAAAAACACCAATTAGGTGTTAACACAGCGGAAGCGAGTCCATAACTGTTCATAAAAACTAGAAGCCTACTGCGTCATTGGCGCTTCACTGAAAACAAATTTCCTTTTCCAGTTCTTACAGCATTGAAAATAAAACTGAAATTGGAGTGAAATAAATTCTTGAACGGATGGATCTTTCAACAACTAATATCATTATATATCGAATATTCAATTTCATATTATGTATTCTTTCCAAGACTGTTTAAGACGCATATAGTTTAAAGTAACGTGCCACTGACGCAGTAGGTTTTAGACTTTTACAGTGAGAGAAGGGGGTGATACCCAAACTCTTGTTCGTAGTGATTTTTTTTCGTTGCAAGCTTGATTTGCATATTCAATTTAGGTTTCACTCGTTTTAAGATTTATTTATTCATTTACATTAATATATCTATTGTATGTTTGTTTGCATTGATTGTTTATTTAATTTTTGTTCGTTTTAAGTTTCATTTATATTTCAATAGCAAAATATTTTATTTCGTTTTAAGCTTGATTTTCATGTTCAATCTAAGCATTACTCGCTTTAAGATCTATTTATTCATTTATATTATTGCTTTTTGTGTCTTTTTTATTATGATTGTTTATTTAATTTTGGTTCGATTTGGGTTTCATTTATTCTTTAATAGTAATTTCTGGTTGTTTTGATTTTGAATTTTAAAAGGCATTTGTATATGCTGAGCTTAAGTTTAAAATGGCCATTACTATTCTTTGAAAAACTTATTTATCGAAAAGTTTTATTTAATTTATTTTTGTTCGTTTTTGATTGCAAATAGCTTAAAGTTTTTAAAAATTCCTTATGTGAAAATCAAACTTTTGAAAAATAATCAAATTTTCATCACAGTATCAAAAGTGGTATCAAAGTAAGAATATCAAAGCGAAAAAGGTTTGCCCACTTTGAAATGAGCCCCCTTTGATGTTTATACAACAACCCCTTCTATGTGAGGTACGTCTGGGAAAAACATAAATGGAGTGTGGGGGAAGCTAGCTGCCCTCCAATAGCTTTTTACTCTTAAAAAGTGAATTGTAATTTTCAGTTTCCTCTGTTAAGTTTATACTAGCACTCTATCCACAACCACTATATATGCTCCCAGGATATAATTTATATTGCCTAACTTTGGACCCGGGGGGCTGTGTTGACACCAGAGTTTTTGTTATCTGAAGTTTGAACTATTTAAAATAAATGTATATCTCAAATATTTTATCTGACACATTTAGGGCGTGGAGGAGGGGGGGGCTAGTTGCCCTCCAATCTCTTTTGACTCTTAAAAAGTGAACGAGAACTTTCAATGTCCAATCAAACGAACCCTCTCCGAGGTTTATACAAGATCTCCTTCTATAAAAACGAAATACGACCCCAGAGCATTATTTACAACACCTGCTTCTGGGCCATGGGAAGGTTACGTCGACACAGGAGTTTTTTTTTGTGTGACTTTTGAATTTTTTTTAATGAAATGGCTATTTTAAAAGTTTTATCGGATAGGCTGGAGGAAAAAGGGAGTGTGTGTGTAAGAGGGGGGTTAGTTACCCTGTGATATCTTTTGACTCTTAAAAATTGAACTAGAACTTTCAATATCCAATTGAATGAGCCTTCTCTGGAGTTTTTACGAGTATCCCTTTTATAAGAACCATACACGCCCCAGGACTACACTTACAATGCCTACCCCTTGGACCCTGGGGGGTTGTGTTGACACCAGAGTTTTTGTTATTTAATTTTTCAACAATTTAAATAAAACTGGTTATCTCAATATTTGTAGCGGAGGGATTTGGGGAAAAAAGGGCATGGGGGAGCTAGTTGCCTTTAAATTTTTTGACTCGTGAAAAGTCAACTAGAACGTTCAATTTCCAATCAAATGAGCCTTCTATTAAGTTTATACGAGCATTCCTTTCATAAGAACCATACACGCCCTTAGGGTATAACTTAGAACGACTTCTTCCAGAACCTGGGGGGTTGTATAGACACCGGAGCTTTTTTATCCAACCTTTGAACTACATTTTTTTTTTATATAAAATGTCTACAAAACGGTAAGATTTGAACCTCCGCCTCTGAAGAGACTGGTGGCCAACACCAGCACCTTGGACCACTCGGTGACAGTGCCTCTCATAACCATATATTTGAATCTGGTTTGCAGCAGTAGCTAGCAGCCTAGTAAGAAACGATCACGCCCAATGCTAAGAAGTATAAACACCCAGAACTCCTAAAAATAGAGTCAGATTAAAACAAAAGTTCATCATTAGAACCACCTTGTCTGAAACCCCACTAGATAGATAATGAATGTCATCACAGCTTACAATTGCAGTGGTAGGTAGCATTTACAACTGCAGTAGGAGCTAGCAACCTAGTAAGAGACGATCAAGTCCAATGTTGAGAAATTTAAAAACTCATAACTCCTAAAAAAAATGTCAGATCAAAACAAAAAGTATACTATTAGAACTACCTTGTTCAAAACCCCTATATAGGAAACTTACTGTCATTTGACTTTAACAGCAAGGGAAATATATTGGCTTGAAAATCAAGAAAAGTAGCAGCTCTTACAGCATTCTGCCTAAACGGCATTTATTTCTTTTTTCTTTTCCAGAGTTTTAATAGTATACTTTAAAACTCTGAGCTTTAAATAATTTTAATAGCTAATTTTAAAGATAATTAATTGGTTAAAAACCTTTTTTAACTAAAATAAATAATTTATAAAATAAAAGTAATTTTTCCACTAAAAACTGCATTTTTGATGTCTTTTTATACTGCAGTCTTTTCAAAGATATTTGATTTTTGAAGCAATCATACCGTTCATCGTAAAGTTATGTTAAACTTTATATTCCATAGATAGCTTGGAGCGCGAACATCGTTGAGTGTTGTTAAATGGCTCATTTTAAAGGTAATTAATTGAGTTAAAAACCTTTGGTAACTAACATAAATAATTTTTAAAATATAATTAATTTTCCACTAAAACCTGTATTTTTAATGTCTTTTTATACTGCAGTCTTTTCAATGATATTTGGTTTTTGTAGCAATCGAACAGTTCATGGTAAAGTTATATTAAAACTTTATATTCCATAAATAGCTTGACACTGGAAAATCATGGAGAGTTGTTCAATGGCTCATTTTAAAGGAAATTAATGTGGTTAAAAACCTTTTTTAATTATTTATACAAAGGATCCATATCATAATTAGGGATTGTGTAAGTTTTATCAGCATCATGGCTGTAGAGATTACATTAAAGCACAAACTATAGTCAATAATGACTGAAATTTTTAAATAGATTTTTTTTTTCCGGTTTGCAGCAGTTGTTAGAAACCTAGTAACTTATATTAAAAGACGATCATTAGGAGAACAAACCATTGCATGCATTGCACTTAGTTAGCTACCTGATTAGTAAAGACGGTGGGAGCAGTGATTCGGGTAGCAGCGGTAGCTAGCAACCTAGTAAGCGAAGATCAGGTCCAATGTTAAGAAATACAAAAACCCATACTTCCTAAAAAAAAAGAGTCAGATCAAAACAAAAAGTACACCATTAGGACCACTTTTTCCAAAACACCTATATATGAAACTTTCTGTTCCCTGGCTTGAACTGCAAGAGAAATATTTTGGCTTGAAAATGGAGAAAAGTGACAGCTACTACAGCATTCTGCCTAAACAGCATCTTTTTTCCCAGAACAGATAGTTTGGAACTGGAAAATCGTAGAGAGTTGTTCAATGGCTCATTTTAAAGGAAATTAATGGGGTGAAAAACTTTTTGTATTTAAATCAAATTATGTACAAAACAGAATAAATTTTTCCACTAAAAACTACATTTTTGATGTCTTTTTATACTGCAGTTTTTTCAAAGATATTTGATTTTTGAAGCAATCAAACAGTTCGTGGTAAAATTATATTAAAACTGAATATTCCAAAAAAAATGTAGATCCGTAAATTCTAGCTTGGCACTGGAACACCATAGAGAGGTGTTCAATGGCTCATTTTAAGGGAAATTATTGGGGTTAAAAACCTTTTGTATTTTTTATTAAGGAACAAATTGTAGCCCACAGTAACTGAAGCAATAAAAGGAATAATTATATAGATAATTATTTTAATTTTTACATTAAATGATTATCTTTGGAATAGCAAACCATTGTATATATTGTACTAGTTAGCTACTTGATTGTGTGAAGTTCGCCTCTTACTATTTCAAACAAGAAAACGCCGTATGCGTTTTCCCGTTTGTTATTATATAGCATTGAACAAACCCCAGTTGCAACTGACGTCATCATAAATCTGGGTTGCAGCAGTAGCTAGCAGCCTAGTAAGAGACGATCACGCCCCATAGAAAAAACTAATTTAAGCCATAACCCCTGAAAAATATTCAGATCAACCGTCCCTTGGCTTGAATAACAAGGAAAATATATTGGCTTGAAAATCAAGAAAATTTACTTTAACCACAATATTCTCCACATACGGCTTCTTTTTTCTTTGCTTTTTTTTCTCCTCACCCAATTGGGCACTGGAAAATCATAGGGAGCCTTATAATGGCTCGTTTAAAATGAAAATGCTATATCTAGTTCCTTTTGTAATTATTGATAAAATATTATTTTTAATAGAATCAATTTAACCAAAAAACTGCATGTTCATGCACAAGCTTGATGAATGAATTTATAATTGTTTATAGGTTATAACAATATATGACGTAATAAATGTCTAATAATAAATTTCTAATATTTATACAGGTTTATAACTCGACAAGATAATACAGTAAGAGATCGAACTCGAACGCATAGTAATGGAATCATGGATACTGCTGTAGCTGCAACCTATTAAATTATAATATACAATCCTGTTTGCAGCGGTAGCTAGCAGCCTAGTAAGAGAGAATCACGTCCAATGTTAAGAAATATAATAACCCATAACCCCTAAAAATAGAGTAAAAAGACAAAAAGATCAAAACAAAGGTACACCATTAGAGCCTCCGTGTCCGAAACTCCTGTTCCTTGGATTGAACTGAAAAGAAACTTTCTGTCCCTTGGATTGAACTGAAAAGATACCAAGGAATTAATTTTTGACGTAACAAGTGAATGGAATGCTTATACACTGTTTATCTTTCGACAAGAAGTTTTTATTTTATTTTTTTTTCTCAGTTCAGGATCACTAGCTATTATGTAAACTGCAAAAATATTTATTATATCCGAGCAATAATTTGAATTTTTTATTTAAAACTAGAAAAATACCTTAAAATTAAAAAAATATTTTTATTTTTTGTTTGGTACCATTATAAAAATCATGTAATACAGTTCTGTAAAATTTAGTAATTTTTGGAACGTTTTAACAAAAATCAGATTTGTCAACTGAAAATAGAATAATTCCTGAAAATCTTAAATAAAATAATTTCATTTGACTGCAAACTGCAAAAATCTTTCTGATTTCTGAGCATTAATCTTAATTTAATAATTAATTCTAGAAAAATTCCGTTCAATTTTTAAATTAGTTTTGTTTTCGGTTAGGTTTTTGGTACTTGGTACATTATAAAGTTAAGCCACTTCAGGTATATCTTGAACTTAACGCTATAGCATGAGGTCGGTGTGTGCTCAATTCGTTATTTTCTCCTTTGTCTTGTTTTCATTGGCTCATGGGTATGGTAAAGACGAGTCTGTAAGGCTTTCTGATATTGAAGTTTTGACTCTTCATAAATACCGTATGACGACCGGTCGTCGATCAAACCCAGTTCCACAACTGAGCTGTATTGGAGGAACGGCTGCCAAAGCTTTCAAACCTGATGTTGTACAGTGCAAAAATGTTGGAACTGATGGCATTGACATTCAGTGGAAGTGTAAAGCAGATATGTCTTTGGATTATCGTTTTGGACAAATGGATGTAGTTTGTGAAGGTTATAGATACCCAGAAGATCCATATGTTCTCAAAGGCTCTTGCGGTTTGGAATATACTCTGGACTACACTGAGTCAGGCTTAAGAAACAAAGTCAAATCTCACAAGAAACCTTTGTATGTTTGGAGGGATAACTACTTTAACCAACAGGACAAGGGCAAAAGCAGAGGATTAAAATTTGCTGATTTACTACTGTTTGCTGCTGTTGGGTTGATTTTTTATGGACTATATAGAACATGCTTAAGACCTAGGATAGATCAGCGAACTGATACCAGTTCCACCAATGATGACTACCCGGGATATCCTGGATCTCGCAGTGGTTTTGGCCAATTCTTTGGAGGCCAGCCATCTACTCCACCTCCTTCTGGTTTTCAAAGTACTTACACTCAAGGCGAACCGAGCTGTGGAGCCCAAGCAAGACCTTCAGGACCTGGATTTTGGAGTGGTGCTGCGACTGGGGGTCTCCTCGGATACATGTTTGGATCCAGAACTGGTGATACAGGATTTCCATCGACTTACCCAAGAACAACTAATCGAATTTACGCATCTCCTCATCCTTGGAGAGTTTCTTCTTCAACAACCTACTCTTCTGGTGCTACTACTTCTCAAACTAGGGCAGCTACAGGCTATGCAGGCACAAGAAGGAGGTAGATGGTGGATCAGTTTTGTTTTATAACTATGTGAAGATTTTAGATATATTGCTACCGTATAAAAGGATTATTTATTTGCTTTATCCGGGTTGCAGCGGTAGCTAGAAACCTATCAAGAGACGATACGTCCAATGTTAAGAAATATAAAAACCCATAACTCCTAAAAAAAAGTCAGATCAAAACAAAAAGTAAACTTAGAACCGCCCTGTATAGGAAACTTTCTGTCATTTGGCCTGAACAACAAGAGAAATATATTGGCTTGAAAATCAAAGAAAGTGACAGCTACTACAGCATTCTTCCTAAACGGCATCTTTTTTCTTTCTTCTTTCTCTTCCACAGATAGCTTGGCACTGGAACATCGTAGACAGCTGTTCAATGGCTCATTTGAAAGAAAATATCTAAATCTAGTGCCATTTGTACTTAATTTAGAAAAAAATCTAATCAATTTTTTACAAAAAACTTAATTTCTTATATACAATATTGATGAATGAAGTCATAGTTGTTGGATGTAGTTAGTACATAAAGGCTCGATCATCGAATAAAGCTGAAACTGAGTAAAGGACAATTATGCCTCCATATATTCAAAGTGATATATTTCCCTTTACATCTCTAAACTGTTCCACAGTTGCCGGTCCATACCTTGGAAGCCGTTCATTGAATATGCAACATTTCTTTTCGATTTTACTATGAAGTTTTGCGAAAGCATTTTTAGCCGAATTTTCAACAAAATCCAGTCTTTCAGAGAAAATTTTTATCTGTAATTTTGATTTTACAATAAAGGACGAACTGTAGCCCATAGTAACTGAAGTTTAAAAATAAATTTAATTTTAGTTTTCAGTTTAGAATAACTAAGGATATTATGTAAATTGCCAAAATATTTCTGTTGTCATAGCTATAATATTTTTTTAAATTCAAGCATAAAAAACCCCTGAAAATTAATAAATGAATTTTAGTTTTGTTTTATAATTAAATACAAACGCTAGCTCATAGTAACTAAAATATTAATTAATAGTATTAGACTAAGCTTTAGTGGCAGTATCACTCTAAAAAGAGGGTACCACATTATCAAACCGACTTTGCCTTTAAGATTGAAGCCATTTGTTGAATAAAGAAACTTGTACTCTTGAAAATTAACATCGTATTGCATCTTTCTTGGAATATCCTTTTGATTGAATGCAATTATTTAACAATTCTTAAAAATAAATTTATATGACGCTATCGCAAATTAATTGTCTAATTTGAAAGATTAAGAGAAACAAGATGTAGAATGACGTCATGAAAAACGAGTCTATTCTGGCTGCAAATCAGGCGCATTTAATGACAAAAAACCAACAAAGAGAAAAATCTCAGTGAAAAAAACAACAACAAAACGAGACTGCGGCTAGCGGAGAAAAAAAGAGACAAAAAATGTAAAACAACGTGGATATACCGTCTGTATCCAAACAAGTTGTCTTCAGGACGAAAAAAACACAAGAGGAGCAAGATAAAAAAAAAACAAGCTAAAACTAAAAAAAAAACAAACAATAAAACCACCACAAAAAAATGTACAATTTGCGCAAACTAATCCACGTAGGGAAAAAAGCTATTATAGAATTAATTCTATGAGATCACCACAGTAACTGAGGAAAATAAAATGCAAATTACTTTAATTATTCTGTTGCGAAATAATCCTTTTATTGGCTGTAATATGTTCTGCTAGGGCTGAAACAAAACTTTCCGGAGGCTTGCTTAAGTGTAGGGTTTCTTCTATTGAATTTCGATGTTCAATAAATCTTTCAACAAATTGTTGGTGAGTCTTACCAATATAGAACTTCCCACAAGAACAAGGAATTTTACACACTCCACCTACTAAATTTCCCCGGCTTAAATCCTTACCAGAACTAAAGAAACTACCCATTGGCCTCAAAGATTGAAAACATGTATTAGTGTTAAATTTCTGCAAAATCCGTAAAAGTTTCTCACCCAAACCAAATACATATGGCAATGAAATGAAACTTTGTCATAAATTTAAATCTGAAGACTGAGAAACCCCAAAAACCCTACTATAGTGTTTAACACATCTATTTTCAATTATTTTGTCAATGAACTTAAGGGGGTAATTGTTACAAAACAAAATATCCCTTAAGCATAAAAATTCCGAATCCAGAAATTCCTGGGAAAAAATTGTTCCCTGGGTGAAATTACAACCCCCCGTTTCACGGACATTGGGTGGCAAGAATGAAAATCCAAATATCCTTCATTGTGCGTAGGTTTTCTATAAATCAATAAAAGCAAATGGAGATCCCTTTTAATTAATAAAATTTCCAGAAAAGGTAATTATTATTTTCCTCAAACTCAACTCACTTAATACTGTTATCAAAACTATCTAAATCCTTACAAAATAGGTCTAAGGAGTCCAATCCGTTTCCAAACGCAAACCATATCATCCATGAGCCTACCCCAGAAACAAGAGGAGATTCTAAAACTGTGCACAGAAGAGGTTTCAATAGAACCTATGAAAAGATTTGCCAATAAAAGAAAGAGAGAAGCCCCCATAAGTAACCCAGAAATTTGTCTATAAAACTCCCCTCTAAAACCAAAATAAAAAGAACATTCATTTACTAGGATAGTTAGTTTCATAATGACTTCAATATCCAAACTGTCTAAAGTTACATGTTGTATTAAACCAAAGTGTTTTTCTAATTTAGTTTTTAAAATGTCCTCACACCTTTTTAAATCAAAATTTGAACACATTGAAACAACATCTAAACTACAAAGAATCGAACTTTCCTCCACTGTGAAATTTCTCAATTTATTAGTAAGATCAGTCGAATATTTTAAATATGATCTTTGTGTTCCCAAAAGTGGACACAATGCTACTGACAACCATTTTCCTAATCTCGAAACACTTGATGGACAAGTTGACACAATGGGGTGGAGGGGGGCTCCAGTCTTATGAATCTTAGGTAGACAATAGGCCGAATAACCCCTAGGATAATATTTGTTATAAAACTGTGGGGTAATGTGAAAGTTGTTTGTCAATGACTCCAATTCCTTTCTTGTCGATTTTAGATATTTATCTGTAGGATCAAAATCAAGTTTTTGTATGTAATAGTGTCAGAAATATTAGTTTTCATTTGATTATTATAGTCGTCAGGGATCATAATTACAATCGTGTTTCCTTTATCGGCTCTGGTGACAGTAAGAAATTTATCTTTTTTCAAATCTGAAAATATTTTAATGTCATTTTTCTGTGAGATGTCCTTACCAATTATGCTCATATTAAATATGTTTAGTATTTTTACGATCTCGGCTCTAAGTTCTCGAGGAGTTTCAACTTTATCTATAAAAGCCATAATTCCTGAATGCATCTTTGAGATTAATTTTGAATAGGAGATTGATGTTGGAAAACAGAACTTAGAACGCTTCGACAAAACTGCCTTTATATTAAGAGGTTTAGAAGACAAATTCTTAATTGCTGGACCCAAACAAAAACGAGGATAAAAAAAAACATCTGAATCTTTGAACTTCTCAAACAAACGTTTATTAAACTTGTCATCCAGACGAACCTTAGACAAATGAAAATCACGGCGAAAAGAGCTAAATGCCATTTCCTTAATTCGCATAAAAATGTCAGATGGAAAGTTATTCCTTAAAAGGGTTTCAACAGAATTCAAGTCCTTAGACAGTTGAAAACGTCTTTTTTTTTGTTCAGAAACTACGTGCTTTAAAACCATTAGGCTTAATTTGTTTTTTAATTTTGATTGATTTTCAATTCCAAAGTGGGGAAATATTTTAAAAAATTTCGGAATCACTGATTCCTTTTTGCAATTTTTTAAGAAAGATTGTTGATTTAATAAATTTGTATGTTTTTTAACCAAAGACAAATAATAATCAAACAGTTCTTGGTAACGAACTGTAAGTAAGGAGCGACCCGGCTCAATGGTAACCGACACTCTAAAATACGGAATTTTGACACTAATAGATACATCAAAATAATCAGATTTTAATTCTGATTTCAAATATATAAGTTTCATCAAGTTTAATTTTAACTATCAAAAGTTACATGCCTGAGAAAATTTGGCTGAATTCGAAAAAAGGGTAAAGACCCCCTTAAAGTTATATAACCTTAATGAAAATCACACCATCATATTCAGCATATCAGAGAACCCTACTGTAGAGGTTACAAGCTCCTATCTACAAAAATGGGAAATTTTCCCTTTTTTGCCAGAAGAAAGATCACAAAGATCAATGTTAACATATAGCATTGGTCATTGGGAAGTATCCAGACGTTTTCAGGGGGGATTTTTTCTGGTGGGGGGGAGGGGTGGGTCGGGGTTTATATGGGAGGATCTTTCCATGAAGGAAGTTTTCATGGGGGAAGGGACATTGCTATGAAGGGGGCGCCGAATTTCCCAGCATTATTAAAGAAAAAGACCAGAAATTAAATAAAAAAAAAAGTTTTTCAACTGATCAACTGATTGTGATTAAGGGGTCATTTTTAAAGAATTGGAAAAAATTCAAATTTTAGCTTAAAGAGCAGGGTATTTACTAGGGGGCAAACCTCCTAATATACGTGTTAAAAATTTATGAATATAGAAGTTCGTTACGTAAGTTAATTCGTAAGTTACGTATATTTATTACTAATAAAAACGTTCGTAAATAAAATTAAACAAATTTCGAGAAAGCCATTTAACCAAATAAAAGTACAATTAATATGCAAATTTTGTTGTAATTATTCATGTACGGTGAGCCAAAATCAAAACCTGCATTAATTCAAAAACGTTCAAAAATTAAATAAAAAAACAAGTTTTTTTTTTAACTAAAAGTAAGGAACGACGTTAAAACTTAAAACGAACAGAAATTATTCCGTATATGAAGGGGGCTGACCCCTCCTCAACGCCTCGCTCTTTACGCTAAAGTTTGACTTTCTCACAACTCTATTTTTTTAAACAATAAAAAAACTTTAGCGTAAAGAGCGAGGTGTTGAGGAGGGGACAGCCCCCTTCATATACGGAATAATTTCTGTTCGTTTTAAGTTTTAAGGTCGTTCCTTACTTTCAGTTTAAAAAAAACTTGTTTTGTTTATTTAACATAAAATTTGTTTTTTTATATAACAAAAATACAACAAGAGGAAAAATCTCAGTGAAAAACACCCAACAAAACGACACTGCTGCCAGTTGAGAGAAAAGAAACTAAAATGTAAAACAACATGGATATTTTGCCTGTATCTAAACACGGTGTCTTCAGCAGGAAAAAAAACAAAAGAGGGAAAAGATAAAAGGGAAACAAGTTAAAAATAAAAAAAAACAATAAAACCACCACAAAAAAAAATTTACAATTGGCGCAAACTGATCCACGTAGGGAAAAGATTCTATTCTAGAGCTACTTCAGTGCAGGGTTGCAACCAGCTCAAAAATAAAATCCTGATTTTTTTTCTAAGAAAATCCCAGAAAATTCCAGAACACGGTTTTTAGACTATACAATATAGGGCTGCACAGTTATGCCGCAAAAATCAAAACGCGTAATTCGAGGTACGGTGAAACGTGGTTTCTAGTTGTAACTAACAGCTAATTGTCAATACGCCAAGTATTATTTCTGTGAAAACATTCTGGTGGATTAGTAGGATCTACGACAAATATTTAAGGCCAAAGTAATTCACCAAAGCTCCAATAAAACGTGTCGACGCATTCGTGTTTTATCGTTATTTGAATTTCCCACCCAAGAACTGACGTCACGCTTAACAGCCATATAACGCGTCCAGACTATCCAATTTGTATAAATGGGACGGAAATCTGGAAAAAGGAATAGTCATCCATACTAGGCATTTTTTTCAAAAACTTGGTGTTTTTTCAGAAGACATCTGTACAAATTTATTGGCGCTATCCTTACCAAATCAATTTTTCCGAGGCAAAACCTATAGAAAACAAATTTAGAGCCTCAGTTAGATAATTTACCTTTTTTCTATTCAAACCATCTTACAAAACGCTTTATTTATCACTTATCGTGTCTAATCGTCTCCTTCTTCGGGCATTTTTCCAAAAAAGCTGTCAACACTACCACTTCCTTCCCATTTTTCTATTTTCTGACCCTCTGTTTCTTTCTGCCCAGGAGACGTAAAAATGGGACGTGAGACCTGTTTATATTCCAAGATTTACGTCCTATTTTCCCAGAAAATGGATAGTCAGGCTAATATTCAATATGGCTTGGCAAGCAGTAAAAGTTTCCTTTTTATCACGTATTAGTAGAATGCTAATATTGAATTCTGGTACTTTATGTTCCTTGGCACCTTTCCAGGGCATGTACCTATGGATTTGCTTGCCTTTCCTTGGTACCTTTCCAAGCGAGCGGGGATTCCCCACTGGTTCATTTTTTTGGACAATTGCCTTAACTCGAGAGTAGTTTGATTAAGAATGTAACATGTCTAGAATTGATGCCAATATGCTATTGAATCATTTACCAAAAAAATAACTATTTACAAAAAAAAGGGTTTAGCATTTGCGAATCGAACTCTATGAACAATATTAATTAATGTTTGAATAATAGGAGCGTGAATGATTCTAATTAGTGATTGGATCGTATGAAGGTAGAGAAAAAAAAGGGGTAAGGAATTCGCAAATTGGACTATACAAACGATCTTATTTGAATAATAGGGGGAAAAACAGAGCTAGATAGTATTTGCGAATTGGATTGTATGAAGGTGGAGAAAAAAAAGATTAAACTTATTAGCAGTTAAGGTAACCCCGAAGGGCTTGTTAATTCATAACTTATTTATTATAAATTTGGAACAACATAAATCTATGAAAATGGTTTATGATGATAGAATGACATTGCGAGTTGACCTAGCTCTACCTCTCCGATGTGTTCTCTATAATACACAAGTGTTGTTTGAACAGTGTTGTCAGTTTAAAATAGAGTCTAACGTTATAGTATACTAAAAGTTGATACTAAGAGAGATGTAGATGGCAAGAAAAGAATTTTAATAATTAAATTAATAACAAACATTATAAATAATTGCAAATCAAGTAGTAAGGTGTTTGTGATTACTAACCATCAAGGATCATAAGCACCAACGACCCTAACCAGCAGAGACATCAACCCCCAAAGGTCCCCTATCCCCAAACTCGAAGGACGCCCCCCTCCCCTCCAACTTTTTGGCCCCCCCTCCCCATTTTTTTTTATTTTATTTTTTTAACATGATATATTTTTGTTCAACTTTTTTTTTACATGTCTTCGAATGAGACGAAACATACTTAAATTCAGTAGTGTTTTGTCACGGTTTACCTTGTCAAAGTTACATTCTCTTGGTTTTTCAAAGTTCATTTTGAATTTCTTTCATTGAAATGCAAGAGTTGGAATATTTCAGTAGTGTTTTGTTGTGCTTTTCTTTGTCACAGTTACATTCTCTTGATTTTCAACGTTCATTTCGGATTTCTTTGGTTGAAATGCAAAAGTTGGAATATTTCAGTAGTGTTTTGTCGTGGTTTACCTTGTCACAGTTACATTCTCTTGATTTTTCAAAGTTCATTTTGGATTTTTATATTCTCTTGATTTTACATCAACCCCCCAAAGGTCCCCTATCCCCAAACTTGAAGGGCGCCCCCCACCCCTCCAACTTTTTGGCCCCCCCTCCCCATTTTGTTTTGATTTTATTTTTTTAACATGATATATTTTTGTTCAACTTTTTTTTTACATGTCTTTGAATGAGACGAAACATACTTAAATTCAGTAGTGTTTTGTCGTGGTTTACCTTGTCACAGTTACATTCTCTTGATTTTTCAAAGTTCATTTTGGATTTCTTTCATTGAAAAGCAAGAGTTAGAATATTTCAGTAGTGTTTTGTTGTGTTTTTCCTTGTCACAGTTACATTCTCTTGATTTTTCAAAGTTCATTTTGAATTTCTTTCATTGAAATGCAAGAGTTGGAATATTTCAGTAGTGTTTTGTTGTGATTTACCTAGTGTCTGTATTTCTCTAATTATGTGTCTGATCCTTCCTGTTTGTGTGTGTAGATGAGTGCTGTCAAGTTAAAGTATATGTCTTTTTTATTTTGAATGTCTAAATTTTCTTTCTTGAGTAATTCGTGCGTCCGATTCTATCTTAAGTTTGGCTGGGGTAAATTTTGTAAGGTTCAAATAGTTTTGTGTGTTTGTTGGAATGTCTAAAATGTCTGTCTTTCTCTGTTTGTGTGTCTGATTCTATTTGTTTGCATGTCTGGGTTGGCGTTTGCAAGTCCAAGTATTTGTCTTTGTTTGTTTGAATGTCTAAATTGTCTGTATTTCTCTGTTTGTGTGTCTGATTCTATTTGTTTGCATGTCTGGGTTGGTGTTTGCAAGTCCAAGAATTTGTCTTTGTTAGTTTGAATGTCTAAAGTATCTGTATTTCACTGTTTGCGTGTCTGATTCTATTTGTTTGCATGTTTGGGTTGGTGTTTGCAAGACCAAGAATTTGTCTTTGTTGGTTTGAATGTCTAAAGTGTCTTTCATTCTGTGTTTATGAGTCTGATTCTATTTGTTTGCATGTCTGGGCTGGTGTTTGCAAGTCCAAGAATTAGTCTTTGTTGGTTTGAGTGTCTAAAGTGTCTGTCTTTCTCTGTTTATGTGTCTGATTCTTTTTGTAGGTATGTCAGGGTTGGTGTTTGCCAGTCCAAGTATGTGTCTTTGTTGGTATGAATTTATAAATAGTCTTTCTATGTGTTTAGTTCGGATTCTATTTTTTTGAATGTATGGGTAGGTGTTTGCAAGTCCAAGAATTTGTCATTGTTGGTTTGAATGTCTAAAGTGTCTGTCTTTCTCTGTTTCTGTGTCTGATTCTATTTGTTTGCATGTCTGGGTTGGTGTTTGCAACTCCAAGTATCTGTCTTTGTTGGTTTGAATGTCAAAGTGTCTCTCTTTTTCTGTTTGTGTGTCTGATTCTATTTGTTTGCATGTCTGGGTTGGTGTTTGCAAGTCCAAGAATTTTTCTTTGTTGGTTTGAATGTCTAAAGTGTCTGTCTTTCTCCGTTTATGTGGCTGATTCTATTTGTTTACATGTCTAGGTTGGTGTTTGCAAGTCCTAGTATTTGTCTTTGTTTGGTTTGAATGTTTAAAGTGTCTGTCTTTCTCTGTTTGAGTGTCTGATTTTATTTTTTCGCATGTCTGGGTTAATGTTTGCAAGTCCGAGAATTTGTCTTTGTTGGTTTCAATGTCTAAAGTGTCTGTCTTTCTCTGTTTGTGTTTGATTCTACTTGTTTGCATGTCTGGGTCGGTGTTTGCAAGTCCAAGTATTTGTCTATGTTGGTTTGAATATCTAAACTGTCTGTCTTTCTCTGTTTGTGTGTCTAATTCTATTTGTTTGCATGTCTGGGTTGGTGTTTGCAAGTCCGAAAATTTGTCTTTGTTGGTTTGAATGTCTAAAGTGTCTGTCTTTCTTGTTTGTGTGTCTGATTCTATTTGTTTGCATGTCTGGGTTGGTGTTTGCATGTTCAAGTATTTGTCTTTGTTGGTTTGAATGTCTAAAGTATCTGTCTTTCTCAGTGTGTGTGTCTGATTCTATTTGTTTGCATGTTTGGGTTGGTGTTTGCAAGTCCAAGAATTTGTCTTTGTTGATTTTAATGTCTAAAGTGTGTGTGTCTTTCTCTGTTTGTGTGTCTGATTCTATTTGTTTGCATGTCTGGGTTGGTGTTTGCAAGTCAAAGAATTTGTCTTTTTTAGTTTGAATGTCTAAAGTGTCTTTCTTTCTCTGTTTGTGTGTCTGATTCTATTTGTAAGCATGTCTGGATTTGTGTTTGCGTGTCCAAGTATTTGTCTTTGTTGGTATGAATGTCTAATGTATCTGTCTTTCTCTGTTTGTGTGTCTGATTCTATTTGTTTGCATGTCTGGGTTGGTGTTTGCAAGTCCAAGAATTTGTCTTTGTTCGTTTGAATGTCTAAAATGTCTGTCTTTCTCTGTTTATGTGCCTGATTCTATTTGTTTGCATGTCTGGGTTGGTTCACTTAGCGTGGTGAGCCACGCTAAGTGAATCTAAATGAACCTAACGTGAATACAGTTACTTGAAAAAAAGGCTGGTATTGCAAACAAAGGCAAATACTTGGACATGCAAACACCAATTCAGACATGCATACAAATAGAACCAGACACACAAACAGAGAAAGACAGACACTTTAAAAATTCAAACCAACAAAGACAAGTTCTTGGACTTGCAAAAACCAACCCAGACACGCAAACAAATAGAATCAGGCAAACAAGCAGAGAAAGACAGACACTTTAGTCATTCGAACCAACAAAGACAAATACTTGGACTTACAAACACCAACCCAGACATGCAAACAAATAGAGTCAGACATGTAAACAGAGAAAGACAGACACTTTAGACATTCAAACAAACATAGACAAATACTTGGACTTGCAAACACCAACCCAGACACGTAAACCAATAGAATCAGCCACATAAACGGAGAAAGACAGACACATTAGACATTCAAACCAAGAAAAACAAATACTTGGACATGCAAACACCAACCCAGACACGAAAACCAATAGAATCAGCCACATAAACGGAGAAAGAAAGACACATTAGACATTCAAACCAAGGAAGACAAATACTTGGACTTGCAAACACCAACCCAGACATGAAAACAAATAGAATCAGACATGTAAACAGAGAAAGACAGACACTTTAGACATTCAAACAAACAAAGACAAATTTTTTGGACTTGCAAACATCAACCCAGACATGCAAACAAGTAGAATCAGACACATAAAACAGAGAAAGACAAACACCTTAAACATTCAAACCAACAAAGACAAATACTTTGACTTGCAAACACCAACCCAGACACGAAAACCAATAGAATCAGCCACATAAACGGAGAAAGACAGAAACATTAGACATTCAAACCAAGAAAGACAAATTCTTGGACTTGCAAACACCAACCCAGACACACAATCAAATAGAATCATACACACAAACAGAGAAAGACAGACACTTTAGACATTCAAACCAGCAATGACAAATACTTGGACATGCAAACACTAATCCAGACATGCATACAAAAAGAATCAGACACACAAACAGAGAAAGACAGATACATTAGACATTCATACCAAAAAAGACAAATACTTGGACATGCAAACACCAATTAAGACATGCATACAAATAGAATCAGACACACAAACAGAGAAAGAAAGACAATTTAGACATTCAAACCAAAAAAGACAAATTCTTGGAGTTGCAAACACCAACCCAGACATGCAAACAAATAGAATCAGACACACAAACAGAGAAAGACACACACTTTAGACATTAAAACCTTTCCCGATATATCAGACAAAGGATGTTTATAATGAATTTATTCACTCTGATACATAGATTTTGTCAATTTTATCCGATATATCCGACAAATGATGTTGCTAAAGCATTTATTCAATCTGATACTTATATTTTGTCAATTTTATCCGATGTATCTGACAGAGGGTGTTTATAAAAAAAAATTAATCACTCTAACACTTAGATTTTGTCAATTTTATCCCATGTATTTGAGAAAGGGACGTTGATTTAGAATTTAATCAATCTGATACTTAGATTTTGTCAATTTATCCAATATACCCGACAAATGATGTTGATAATGCATTTAAAGGATGTTGATAAGGCATTTATTCAATCTGATACTTAGATTTTGTCAATTTTATCCGATGTATCTGACAGAGGATGTTTATAAAAAAAAAAATTATTCACTCTAAGACTTAGATTTTGTCAATTTTATCCCATATATCCGAGAAAGGGATGTTGATATGGAATTTAATCACTCTGATACTTAGATTTTCTCAATTTTATCCGATATACCCGACAAAGGATGATGATAAGGAATTTATTCATTCTAATACACAGATTTTGTGAATGTTATCTGATGTATCAGACAAAGGGAAGTTGATAAAGAATTTATCCACTCTAATACATAGATTTTGACAATGTTATCCAACGTATCCGAGAAAGGATGTTGATAAGGAATTTATTCAATCTGATACTTAGATTTAGTCAATTTTATGAGATGTAACTGAAAAAAGATGTTGATAGAAAAAATTTATTCACTCTGATACTTAGATTTTGTCAATGTTATCCCATGTGTATGACAATAGATTTATGCAAATTCCTTTTCTTACATCTCCGATGTTTTAACAGACATTCTAAACGTTTGATATGCTAGCATACTCTAAAAATAATGAACGGATAACAATGTAATGCATAATGTATTTTTAATGAAATAATACCATGTAAAATATTAATACAAAAATATATTATGATACATTATTAATATCAATGATCAGCTTTGGACATTTTGAATCTGTTCCATGAAATAGTTCACCATGTTCTCTCTTGATATTGTAGCTATTGTCTTCTCTTAGCTCGTAATCAGTAGAATAATCATTATTCCATTTTGAGTCATACACAATTTTTACTGGTGTGTCACCGACAGGTTCATTATGCGTTTCGTCTATGGTATTATTTGTTTCATTAACTGTTTGATCAATGGTAGTAACGTTTGATGGCGCTTTCTTTTTCATCGCTTCATCTTTGTATTCCTTAGTAATATTTTCTACCAATGCCCTTTTTATTTTTCCGGCAATTTCACTGTGTATTACAACATTATTTTTACACAGGTAACAGTTTCGGCACGTAGACAAGATATAGTTTATGATATTAGTAGAAGAGTAGGCCTTTCTTCTTTCTACCTCCCTTTGAATGCTAATACCCGAAATCTGACGACTGGAGATATTAGTAACTACTGTGCAATCTGCAGCTTTAGCAAGAATTTGTCCTCTATCATCAACGATTATTTTTATGTTGGCATTCTATTTGATTGCAATCGGTCCTGCAGATCTGACTCTCGCATATCCACCATAATAATTGTTAAATTTTTTCGGTACTCCAAAGAAATTTGATTCCTTACTGTCATGACAATGCACGCATACGTTTCCGATAGTGCTACCACTTGTACTTACTTCATAGTTTAAATTATTCTCCTTGTCAGCATTCAATGACACAATCATGCGAACACACTTTCTTAAAATGCTCCATCTTCACTTTTTTAAAGATATGACTTATGTTTTTATCGTTCCACTGCGTAAAAAATACTGATTTAATACATGCAATAAACTAGGTAGTGTCGATAATCCGCCATAAAGTACCAGTGGGAAAGCCGCATCGTGTCTTTGAGCAAGCATAGAGTACAATTGTTAAAGCCATAAGCATATTTCATGTCATTTTAAGATACGTGAAAAAAAAGTTGAATAATTTCGAAGTCCAAAAAAAATAAATTAGTCCAATAAAAAAAAGGGCTACTACAAACAATATTTTTCCAATAGTAAAATTCACAACTAACATTTCAATATCATTCTCATTTTGAATTTGGAAAATATTAAATATGATTTTTTTTTTGTTTTAAGTATGTTACATGTCATTCTAAGAGATATAAAAAAAAGTTGAAGAAATATAACATGTTAAAAAAAATAATAATAATAAAAACTTTAAAAAAATCAAAACAATGGGGGGAGGTGGTGGGAGGGGGCAAGCTATGGGGGGGGGAGCTTCTATAGAAATTTTTCCTATAGCGGTCTTAGAATCCATACGATGCATTCTACTCTCTCAGACCACCACTCCTCCAAATATCCAATCAAAATTTTCAGATTCCCATTTTGTTCAACGTAGTGGAAAGTTCTGGAAACCAGGTCTTTGAGAATGAGACCCTCCCCCAGCACTCAGGGCAAGGGTTGTAAGTTATGCCCTGGGGGTATATAAGATTTTTATTGAAAGTTTTGTCGTAGAAACTTCAAAAGGGTTCTTTTGATTGGAAATTGAAAGGGCTATGGCCATTTTTAATAGTTGAAAGTGATTGGAGAGTGACTACAGCCCCTCTCACGCCAACCATTTCCCCAGACACATCCAATCAAAATTTTGAGATAGCCATTTTTTTTAACGTAGTTGAAAGTTCTGGAACATCGGTCTTAGAGAATGACAACCACCCTAACAGACCTTAGGGTAAGGGTTGTAATTTATGCCCTGGGGGCATATAAGGTATTTATAGAAAGCGTTGTCATTTCCAAAAGTGCTCATTCGATTGGAAATCGAAAGGCCTAGTACCCTTTTTAATAGTCGACAGTGATTTGAAGGCTTGACTTTTTTTTAATAAAGATTGATGTGGGTATAATGTATTATTTTATATTTGTTGTTGTTTAGACCAGGGCACTTCTTATCAAAGGAGTTGTCGTGGTAACTTCGAAAAGGGCTCATTCGATTGAAAATAGAAAGGGCTGGTGCCCTATTTAATAGTCGAAAGTGATTGAAGGGCAACTAATTCCCCTCCCAGGCCCACCCTCCCATTTGCCTATTATTTTTAAAAACTAAATTTTGCCTTAAGATTAAATCAAAATGCACTGTTATAATGCTAATTCCCAATAAGGCATCTCAGCAGTATCCCAAGAACGACTGAGGGTCAAAGGTTCCAAGCTATCAAAGAAAGTAAATATTTTTTTTTTGTGATTGGTATCAAGTTTTTAATTTCAGATCAACTAGAAGAGGTATGAAACTAAATTAAACAGTACTATTTGTGTCCAGATTTTTAAAAGGGTATACTGCATACAAATAGCAGGCTAAACTATAAAGTCTTAAAAAACGAAAAGATTTAAAGTATTATTTTCTTTTTCCCTGAAAAGACTATGTCAATATAAAACGAACAGAAATTAATTAAAAACACCTTTTCCACAAAATAAGTTTTCAAAGAAAATTGAAGAACTCCATTAAACAAAAAATGAGCAAAAATAAAATCAAATAATCTACCAAGCGTGAAACTACCACAAATCAGCATCGATAAATATATTAAACCCAAAACGAATAGAAATTTAAATAATTAATCGAGTCAAGCTCAAAATGAACAGAAATTAACATAA
Organism: Artemia sp. Qi Xiang Cuo; assembly: GCF_049724085.1. Taxonomy (NCBI): domain Eukaryota; kingdom Metazoa; phylum Arthropoda; class Branchiopoda; order Anostraca; family Artemiidae; genus Artemia; species Artemia sp. Qi Xiang Cuo. The sequence continues at coordinate 31,040,391 of NC_142810.1, read as the reverse complement.
GTTGGGCGCAAAACCCCTATGCCTTCCCAAGGCCAGAACAAAATTTGCACTTTACTGAAATAATACAAATGAATGTGCATTGTCAGTTTAATATACATATACTGATATTTAGTAATCAAAATGTTAATATTATTTGATTTATTAAAGTTATAAAAGTAAAAACCTTTATAATTTTCAGTAAAGTTCAAATTTGTGTGCAAACTCTTGTTTGCAAACCCTAGATCATGATTCGCAACTATTTGAAAATGGTAAAACCGAAGAAATGTTTGCTAAAACACATGGTATCATTGTACTAGATTTGTCTGGCACGCAGGATATGAGTATAGTACGTACGGGGAGCGTGCGTTTAGAGTGTACATTCGCTGACCCTTTGGCTGAGAGTATTGCACTAATCTCACTAAATCAATATGAAACCTATTGGGAAATCACTCCCGAAGGCAGTATTCTACTAGACTTGGCGCCATGAACACCAGTCAAATAATCAATGTATTTAATATGGATCCCTACATGTCCCAGTACAAATCCTATTGTCTGCCCTTGGACTTTCTTGGAAAAATTCAAAATGGAAACAATACCTTGATTATTGTTAATAGCAGTCCTTCGACTGTGCTGACGGGTCATTGGTTGTGCATCTTTCAAAAAGTGAAGACGATTGAATTTTTTGATCCTCTTGGTTTACCTTATACATTCTACACACCCCACATCAGCAACTATATTGAGAGCAGTGGGAAAACTATTATTCAAAATCGGAGGCACGATCGGCATGATCTGACGACTAAAAGCTGTGGCTTCCATGCACTACTATATTTTGTGTTCCGATGTCGCGGCTATACTTACACGCAGTTTCTCAACATTTATGTTGACAATCCACGTCTGAACGACTTTCTAGTGGAAAATATCCTCTCAGACCTGTACAGTATTGATTTCAGTGCCCTAAGAGTAAAGTGCTTAAAAAATGTTTGTGAATTTGTTTATTAATAAAATGCATAAATATATACAACAATGTCTTTAAATCTTCACTTTAGATTTCTTCTTCTTCATCGGTGTATAGGCAACAGTCGTGAACCACTAATGCCGGTAAATCATTTGGATTCACTGTATATTGATCTTAATTGACTGCAAAATCAGGGTCACATTTTCTACAGTATAATGTAACTTCACTTGTCATATCTCTTTGTATAGTCAATGATACTATTTGCATTCATATTATGAAATTCACGAGTTTCAATCTGACTATTTGAAGCAATATCACATATAGTGTTTTCAAATGGTGAATCACATTCGGTAACTGCCAAATAAAAATCACTTGGTTTATAGTCATAATAGGCAGTGTCGTCGCAACAATGACGTAGAAACTAAATTGTCTTGTTACTCCAACAGTTGACTCGTAGACCTGGCTCCTCCTCCCAGAATAATTTAAATCTATGACGATACCAATCTTGTAGAAATAAGCTAAAATCACGTTTGGGATTCTTTCCAATCATAGCGGGGTAAGTATTCTCCCACTGTTCATATTTATCGTAGTGACAATTGGAGCATAGGTGTCCTCTAAGCTGAGAGTCACAAATCTCTTCAAGACATGAGTTACATCCTCTAATTTGTACTGCATAGCCTCTATATAATTTACAAGGATTGCATTATTTGCACTTTTCACTATAGTCATCAATAATTGTACAATTCTCACACTGAGTCCAACTGCCAAGAGTGTACATGCATAATGGACATGTATGGAATTTTTTTTTTTGGTTTCCGATGTCACTTGACTCTCTCACAGCTAAATCGAAACTGATCGTTCCTGCTGACGGATAAATTCACGGTGGAGGAATGGGAGAGGAGTAACTCTGTGACGTCACCTCTTTCGAATGGTGGGGGGGAGCCATCTACATTGAATCCATTGGCAATGTTTTCAAAAGTGTATCCACGATATGATTCTGCCTTGTTCTAATTAATACATCAATAAATTGAGTATAAGCATTTGAGTCACATTGAAAAAGCTTCATACAATAGTCCAATGGGGGAGAATCAGTCCTCATTATATTGTCAAGTGTTCCCCGAAAGAATATCCTGCGTTGAAGCGATAACTCGAGAAAATCGTCATCCAAAATCAAATGTTTTTCAATAAACATTAGATTTGATCTAATTCTCCCTCTCTCAAATTTATTCATTTTTTCAATCCTTTCACTCTGACTGCTGACTTTAGACTGACCATGAATCGTTAGCCCTAGCATTCTAACATGACAAAAAGAAAGGGAAAATTTTCGATTTCGAAACAATTTTAGAGGTGTCATTGACCCCATTAGACATTAATAAACCATGAAAATATATCAAAGTGAGAAAAATCCTGTTTTTTCATTCTCAGTGACAAAAACCATAAAAACATGCATAAATTATGTACTCGTCGGAGATATTATGTAATCAATTTCTCGGAAATTCACTTCCCCTAGATGAATACATTCCCCCCAACGATTATGTAAATCACCCCTCGTGTCATTACAATTGACCAAACAACAAATAAATCGACATTGATCCCATTAGACATTAATAAACCATGAAAATACATCAAAGTGAGAAAAATCCTGTTTTTTCCTTCTCAGTGGCAAAAATCATAAAAACATGCATAAATTGCTGTTGACAACCATTAAACATCCTTCAATTGTTGTTGACATCCAAGAAACATCCATCAAAGTGAGAAACATCCTGTTTTTCAAGTGAGAAAAATCCTGTTTTTTCATTCTCACTGACAAAAACCATAAAAACATGCATAAATTATGTACTGTCAGCATTAGACTAAATTGTAGATGGCAGCACGGTGTTCGTTCAGTATCAATTGGGTCATTCCTACTTATATATATATATATATATATATATATATATATATATATATATATATATATATATATATATATATATATATATATATATATATATATATATATATATATATATATATATATATATATATATATATATATATATATATATATATATATATATATATATATATATATATATATATATATATATATATATATATATATATATATATATATATATATATATATATATATATATATATATATATATATATATATAATATGTATATATATATATATATATATATATATATATATATATATATATATATATATATATATATATATATATATATATATATATATATATATATATATATATATATAAATACTGATAATATCTTCGTTTTTCGCCTCATTATCCAGCAGTTTGAAAGGTACAATCTACCCCTGATCTTGATGTTCTTAGACTTCATTGCCGCCTTCGACTCTGTCACTCGCCAGAAACTTTGGAAGATCCTTGAGAACGACGGAATGCCGCTGAAGTTTGTTGAACTGGTGAAGGCATACTATGACGCGTCAGTGAGCCGAGTTCGAGTCTATGGTGAAGAAACTGAAGAATTCCTGGTTGAGTTTGGAGTAAAACAAGGGTGTGTCCTCTCTCCGACTCTGTTCAATTATTGCGTCGATTGGGTGCTTGAAAATGCACTGTCGTCCTATCCAGGAGTTCAGATCGGACAGAATCTCTCACTGACTGACCTCGATTATGCGGATGATGTTGGCCTCCTGTCAGAACACCGTAGAAGCTCAAAACATGCTTGACAACGTGGTGGCCTGGGCAGACCTGATCGGCTTGAAAAGTCAGCACAGAGAAAACGAAATTCATGGCTATTAACCACGACACAGGACCATTCACACTAACTGTCAATCAAGTTCAAATGGAAAAAGTCAACTGTTTCACATACTTAGGCTCCCAAATATGTATTGACGGATCCTCCGACGCTGATATCCAACAGAGAATACAGAAAGCGCAGACAGTCTTTGCCTCCCTTCGGAAACCCTTATGGAATCGCCGCGAAGTCAGTGTCCGAACGAAAAGTTCGAATCTACATGGCACTAGTCCGCACCGTTCTCCTTTACGGATGCGAAACATGGTCGGTAAAACTACAGCATGAGAATACGCTGAAGGTGTTTGAGCATACCTGTCTGCGAAGAATTCTCAGAATACAGCTGCGTGACCGTATCTCCAGCACGGATCTACGTCGAATGTGCAATATTCAGAGAGATGTTGCGCTCACTATTAAAGAACGCCGTTTGAAATGGTTGGGCCATGTTTTACGGAAGCCGCCCAGAATACTTGCCTCGCCAAATACTTCTAGTCGAGCCTATTAGCTCCTGGAAGAGACGCCAAGGAGGACAGAGGAAAAACTGGTGGAACCTGTGCAAATCAGACCTTGAACCTATCGGGGGATTCAGAAAGTTCGGACACAGATGGTCAACTCTGTGGCTTACTTTTGCAGAGCAGCTGGCAGAAGATCGCTCAAAATGGACCAAGAAGGTCTCCAAGATCATCGATGCCGGGCGAGGTGGAAACGCCTGATTCCCGCCACAAGTAAAGTAAAGTAAGTATATAAATATATATATATATATATATATATATATATATATATATATATATATATATATATATATATATATATATATATATATATATATATATATATATATATATATATATATATATATATATATATATATATATATATATATATATATATATATATATATATATATATATATATATATTGATTTATTTATGCTGTGGAGAGTATGGTTCCTACGTCATCGTTGTGAAGACATTGGCTATTACAACAACAGTGAAATTACTCTGTGTTGTAGGAAATACGACCTAGAATCTTCGATTCAAGATCAAAGCATAGTGATCCAAGGGATCTACCACCGCTAGCTGTTGTCGATAATGAGGACTTACATGCAGAAGAAGAAATCTAAAGAAATTCATTCCTGAACACATAAAAACATTTTTGTGTGTAAATAAAACATTTGCTAATATACCAATTTACAAATGCTCACTACTGTTACTAACCTTTATTCTTAGGGCACTGAAATAAATATTACACAAATAGGGGACTGTCTTTTCCGTCATGAAATCATTCAAGTTTTGTACGTCCACGTAAATGCTGAGAAATTCTTTATAGGTGTAGCCTCGAAATGGAATACAAAGTACAATAATGTATGGAACCTGCAGTTTGGTCGGCAAATTTTGCACTCTCTTCCGGTACTTGACGAAAACAAACTTCCACAGACTGTTTTTAAAACAGGTCTTCGGGAAATGGGGGAAGGTAGAATTATTTAGGTGTAGGCCAAGCCGAGAGGATCGAAAAATTCT